>NC_036867.1:35324106-35485385 GCF_002910315.2 Salvelinus sp. IW2-2015 | reverse complement strand
AGATGAGTAGTGTGTATATTTTTAATTTTTTACTTAGGATAATCGTACTTCATGTGGTGCTCTTATTTATATTATGGATTATGGCTTACTCATAATTTCTTATTCTTGTGATCTACTATAATTGAGGATTCATTGTGCCATTGAGATTGAGTTAGTCAGAGTCTTCTATAGTCCCTTGGACCATTTCTGTCTCTATTTTAGTTCCTGGACATTTGCGTGGTCTCTTTTCGCCCTGGACCATTTCTGTTCTCTATAGTCTGGCATTTCTGTCTCTATGATCGTCCCTGGATGTGAGTACAATATCTTGTGTCTTAGTTATCGATGCCTGGGAACCATTCTAGCTCTAATACTAATTTAGACAGTCAGATCTCGGATTCATACTCGCATGATGCGTCTACGTCCGCGGCACACTCTTCTGTGATTATTTACCTAGGACTGTTGTCTGCGAGCACATTTCTGTCTTTATGGGTTCCCTGGACCATTCTGTTTCTATAATGCGCTGACCAACTAGCAAGTGTTCTGACTAGATACATTCTGGCTATACATCACTTGTTCTGCTGGACATTCATTGGTTCCTCGCTATAAATTCAAAGTCCCCTGGATGGATTCTCTATAGCTAGGTATCTCACATAGTGCTCCGTGGGCCGTGATTCGCTGTTACTCTCAGAAAGCAACTAAGTGGTACCCTGATTTAATGTATCGTTCAGATACCGTTCTACATGGATCTGTGCCCATAGAATTGTGCTTGTGTTGATATTAGGGCCTTGGTGGCACATCATGTGCTGCGACTCATAATACTTAACGTTACCCCTGATCATATCTTCATAGGTGTACATTACAATAGTATTAGACTTCACTCGGACACAATTTCGCATTATACTTATACCGCGCCCTTGGGACATTCTTACTGGATATATGTGTACTTACGGTAGGATCGACATTTCTGCTTATTCTTTTGCTTGACCACTCTTCTCGCTTACTTATTTCTAGCTGGGCCATCTTCTGTCTCTCCTCACCGTCCCTGAACATATATGTAGCGAACAGGCTGTATAGCTGATAGACTCTGGTTCGCTTCTCATTATATATAACTGTCCCTGGGACCTTGGCTGCTTAGTCATTACATAGAATTCAACACGATATGTGAACATTTCTTTGTCGCTATTGAGGTACAGGACCTATCTATGTGTCATACTATATAGTCCGCCCTGTGAAGGCATCTTGGTCTCTATCACTGGACTGTTCCTTGAGAAACTCCATTCTCTGTGCTGCTATAGCTTGCGTAGTCTGGATCTTCTGCTTCTTCTAGAATGGGGTCCTGCGGCCGCATCATACTGGTGCTGCGTACATAGATAGGGTCAGCGCTGGATAACCAAATTTCTGTATTCCCTACTATCAGTCTCTGACTCTCACGGGGGCCCTCAGGGCTGTCTGTTGGACCCTTCTGGGTCTCCTATAGTTGCCCCTGGCCCCATATCCTTCTGTCTCCTTATACCTGTTCACAGGGCTACATGTTCTGTCTCTAGTACGTTCCCCTCCGTGGGCGCATTTCTGATTCTACTCAGGCCAAAGGGCGATCCATTATGGGTCGCTCGTTAGTGCACCCGTCGAAGCGATCTCTGGCTCTACAGCTCTGACTCGGTTCGTGCCTCTATTAGTAGCTGGTGTCACATAGTCTACTGTCTCAGTAGACTATCTATACAGGCGGTGTCAGAGGAAGGCCCGGTCTTGACAAATTATTTGTCTAATATGCTCATCGAGCAATATTCCTGCTTATACTGTATATTTGGTCTCTTTGGACTCGTTATTTCGGTTTCTCCTGCTTCTAAGCAGAACTGCTTCCTATAGTCCCTGGCAATTTCTGGTTCTCTTATGGGTCCCTTGGCATTCTGGTCTCTATAGGTCCATGGGACCAATCTGTTCTAATAGTGCCTGGACCTTCTGTCTTATACGTCCTGGGACATTCTGTACTATTAGGTCCTGGCGACATTCTGTCTCTATAGTCCTGGACCATTGGATGCGTGTCATCTACGTAGCCCTGGACCTATCTCTGGGTCTTATAGTGCCACCTGGATATATAGTCGATGCTAGGATAGCCTCTGTGAGGTCCAAGTATGGTTCTCTATGGTCACATGAGACTTCATATTCTCGCTCTCTATAAGCGATCACATGACTATTCTGTCCTGAAGATCTGAGTTCCAATGGATCGTCTTACTCTGTCTTCTCAATAGGAATCTACTTTGGTGCATTTCGTCGTTCTTCGTATAGTCCCCTGGACGATTCTGTCTTATAGTCCCTCGGGATCATCTGCTCGTCTCTATAGCCCTGGAATCTGTCTCTATCACGGTCTGGCTACCCATCTCTTGTCTCTATAGTCCTGGACATCTTCTTGCTCGTCTCATAAGCCTGGAACATTCTGTCTCTATAGTCTGGACGCAGTCTCATACGTCTCTATAGTCCGTCGAGACTCATTCTGTCTCTATAGTCGGACGCATTCTGTCTCTATCTCGCTCTGCTGGTAGCATTTCATGTGTCTGAGCTAATGGGTGAGTATTGACTATTTATGCTCTTATATACGCAATCGCCTGGCAACTCAATCTTCTTAAGTCTTATAGCGCCTGGAACGCTTCTGTCTCTCATAGGTCCCTGGACATTTCTAGTCGTCGCTCAGCTACATTGATCTTCGTCACTCGCGGACCAGCGCGTCCTCTATAGTCCTGGACATTTCTGTCTTATAGTGGCCCTTCTGTCTCTATCACCGCCCTTGTAAGTACATATATTTCGGTTCTCTATTATTGTCTTTTACGATCTTGGTCGTGCTTCTCTATGTTACTGCCTGACTATTTACTGCCTTTCTTATTAATCGTGTTACTTGTGATCTATTGCATAGAATAACTCGTACGGCACCGTGTCTTATTGTTAGGTTGGCTCGCTTATGTCAAGCATTGTCACTGTAAGGTCCGTACAGCACACAATGTTTCGTGATCTTAGGGGCACCTTGGGGTGGACTATCATTACATTATGTGTACTATATTTCCACCTAGTTAGATTTACTTGTGTACTTCATCTATTATTTTAGTTCCGGCTGTCTGAGAACTATTCACTGGTTCATTTATTAGTCTTTGTTGGAGATAGCACTCTTCGTTACACTTATAGTCCTGGGACCATTCTTGTCTCTTTATAGTTCCATGGACCATTTCTGTCTCTATAGTCCCTGGACCATTTCTGTCTTTCTATTAGTACACGTGTTCAGCCATTTTGTCTCTATATATTTGTACGTTCTCTGGATCTAATACATCATTTGCTAAGCTTAGTAGCTTACTTTGTTAGGCAATCTGTTCTCTATTAGTCCCTTGGATTTGTCTGCTATTAGTCCCTTGGACCATTTCTGTCTCTATAGTCCTGGACAATTCTGTTCTATTGGCGCTGGACCATTCTGTTCTCTGTAGTCGCTGGACATTCTGTCTCTATAGTTCCTGGACCATTCTGTTCTTATAGCCTGGACCACTTCTGTCTCTATAGTCCTGGACATTCTGTCTCTATAGTGGACATTCTGTCTCTAAATAGTCTGGTCCATTCTGTCTCTATAGTGCCTGACCATTTTGTCTATATAGTCCTGGCCATTCTGTCCTCTATAGTCCCTGGTCCATTTTGTTTATTCTTGGAGATGGGACAAGGCCGCGTTGCGGCTGCCGCAGATGTTCGGCCAGAAAAATCACATGCTGGGTTTTGTTTGTTGACCAAACAAACTCTGAACAGAGTACAGAAGCTCAAGTATGTCTGGTCGGATAAGTGTAGTCTGCATCCCCATCTGTAACAGGACCCCCTGCTGTCAAAATGTCCGCCTGATATACAACAAATGGTGCTTTCTACATCTTCACATGAGAAACTGTACCACAACTGGCCATCATATAAATACGGCAAATTTGATACCAATCCCTAGTGTTGACGACTGGGTTTGAAACCGGGTCTCCTGGCATGCCAGAAAAGCAACATTCAACACATCTAATGGAACCCTGTACAAAAAGCCGTCGATAATGCTCACACCTATCAATTTCTTTCATATTTGTGACGAGGCATCTATGACAGTCTAAGAGCTGTGCCCATAGGTTGATTTCCGATTGGGTGAGAGAGAGAGAGTGAAAAGAGGAAGTCTATGGCATCATAGAAGAGGAGAGGAGAGACTCACCAGCTGCTGTCCCTTCACACCCCACGCTGCATGCTGGAGCACTGCATTCTGGACCTCCGGAGGATTCAATTCCCACACCTCCCTGAAACGCAAGCACACACACTAAAGTACACAAAGACAGGCAGACAGGCATGAACAAACCCCATCTGTTGTTGAACTAGAGGTGTCAAAGATTGGGTGTATCATACATAATACAGTATGTTCTTCAGTATGCATGTCAATACAAGACATAAAGCATCAACCAGTCCATTCAGTCTCTTACCTTGTGTGGATGTTGTAAACAATGTACGATGCCGTATAGGAATGTCTGTACACCTGAGATTAAAAGTACGGACAATTAATGTTATAATAAATAATAGACAACACTAAAGCATATATGATGCGAATGAATCATGTTAGAAATCACATGTTGGGATTCCACAATGTAATTGTTTCCAAAAGGAATTCAAGACTGTGTTAGCCCGCACAGCTCAGGGAGCCAACGCAAGTCTTCAGTTGCCAGGCAAGGTTAATCATCACGCAAACTTGGTTGCACACCACCTTTGATACTGCATAATAATAATGCATAACACAACTAAACAACATTTGCATCAGTCCATGGAATCCCATTCTGGTGCAATGTTTCCAAACCTTGGTTGCCAGCGATCCAGCCATTAAACAAAGAGGAAATCAATGAGAGATCCTTGGTTAGGGCCTAAATATTACAACGGAAAACCACATGAAGGATGAATAAAGAATAAAGAAAGAGAAAGAAGATAAAACTCAATGAGGTTAGTACACCTGCCATTAACCCCGGTGGTGCAATCTGATTTCTGATCAGAGCCTATTTGCTGTTTGGTCTCCTTCCCGGTCAGACTATGGGTGAATCTCAATTGTAATTTCCTTCAATCCTTGAGTCCTCTCTCCTCAACTCCTTCTCAAAACGCATTGAAACAGAAGATCGGAGATTTCTTTCGGACCATCTCCTCCTATGCATTCTGAGAAGGAGGCGAGGGGAGAGGAGGCGAGGAATCAAGGAATTACAATTGAAACTATGCTTAGGGTCATGGGAAACACTGATTCATTCTGTAGCTGTTTGGTTATTTATATAATCATTTGTTTGGCTGAAAGGTGATCCAAATTTCATACTGCTCTGGTGGAAGACAATTGTACTCAGTTGACATTTGGTGTACTAACAACGCCCTGTGACGTTGTACTGTATGTGTGTACATGTTTATCTCTCGTAACTGTTATTTAAAAGTGTAAGGGTAATCAACAAACAACAGTCATTTATTAACGACTATTCATATCCTACCTGTTTCACTTCGTAAGCAAATAGCACGTATTTCATGTCTGGAGAGAGAGAATATTTGGCTACTTTGAAAGACACCTAGGACAAGGGAAAGACAGAAGTCACAAATAAAACATCTAAAAGGTTAATACATCTTGTACATAGATCTAGGAAGTATCTTGTGCACACAGTACATTCGGAAAGTATTCAGACCCCTTGACTTTTCCCATGTTTTGTTACGTTACACCCTTATTCTTAATCTACACACAATACCCCATAAGCAAAAACAGTGTGTGTCAAGCTTGTTTTCTTAAGGTCGTTGTACAAGCTTGACACAGCTGTATTTGGGGGGTTTCTTCCATTTTTCTCTGCAGATCCTCTCAAGCTCTGTAAGGTTGGATCGGGAGCGTTGCTGTAAAGCTATTTTCAGGTCTCAGACACGTTCGATCGGGTTCAAGTCCGGGCTCTGGCTGGGCCACTCAAAGACATTCAGAGACTTGTCCCGAAGCCACTCCTGTGTTGCCTTGGCTGTGTGCTTAAGGTCGTTGTCCTCTTGGAAGGGGAACCTTTGCCCCAGTCGGAGGTTCTGAGTGCTATGGAGCAGGTTTTCATCAAGGAACTCTCTGCACTTTGCTTCGTTCATCTTTCCCTCGATCCTGACTAGTCTCCCCGTCCCTGCCACTGAAAAATATCCCCACAGCATGATGCTGCCACCACCATGATTCACCGCAGGGATGGTGCCAGTTTTCCTCCAGGCTTGGCATTCAGGCCAAATAGTTCAATCTTGGTTTCATCAGATCAGAGAATCTTGTTTCTCATGGTCTGAGAGTATTTAGGTGCCTTTTGGCAAACTCTAAGCGGGCTGTCATGTTACTTTTACTGAGGAGTGTTTTCCGTCTGGCCACTCTACCATAAAGACCTAATTGGTGGAGTGCAGAAGAGATGGTTTTCCTTCGGGATGGTTCTCCCTTCTCCATAGAGGAACTCTGGAGCTCTGTCTGAGTGACCATCGGGTTATTGGTCACCTCCCTGACCAAGGCCATTCTCCCCCGATTGCTCAGTTTGACCGGGTGGCCAGCTCTAGGAAGAGTCTTGCTGGTTCCAAACTTCTTCCATTTAAGAATGATGAAGGCCACTGTGTTATTGGGGACCTGCAATGCTGCAGACATTTTTTGGTACCCTTCCCCAGATCTGTGCCTCGACACTTTCCTGTCTCGGAGCTCTACGGACAATTTCTTCGACCTCATGGCTTGTTTTTTTTCTCTGACATGCACTGTCAACTGTGGGTCCTTATATAGACAGGTGTTTGCCTTTCCAAATCATGTCCAATCAATTAAATTGACCACAGGTGGACTCCAATCAAGTTGTAGAAACATCTTAAGGATGTTCAATGGAAACAGGATGCACCTGAGCTCAATTTCGAGTCACAAAGAAAAGGGTCTTAATACTTAAATAAAATTATGTAAATAAGGTATTTCTGTTTTTATTTTTGGTTAATAATCCATTTTAGAATAAGGCTGTAACGTAACAAAATCTGGAAAAAGGGAAGGGGTCTGAATACTTTCCAAATGCACTGTAGATCGAAGAATTAATTCAGATGATGGTAAACCAATACACAGCCTGTATACTGTACTTTGCCCCTTAGGGCCACCGTACTATTACAATCACAGGCATATGACCATTCCACCCAAAATTGTAGCTAGCATATCTAAACTTTAAACAGGGATTAATGGTGCCCTGCCTTCCGCCCAGTTAGATTATTAAATGTCAAAAAGCAAGCCTGCCAATGACAGTCCAAAGCCACTTAGCCTTATGCAACACATAAAACATGACCTGTCAGATGTTGTTTTTACGATTATTATATATATTTTTTTGACTATTTTGTATGTATGGTTAACTAATATTAACCATACATAAACAAAATACAATAAACAGACAGACACAAATTTCAAAAAACATCAATGACATCACACCTGCTCAGACGCACGTTCCCACCGCAATGTCTCACAACCACACACCCCCTCATCCTTCATCCCGTAGCCCACACCTTTTCAATATTTAAATTGATTTATCACAATGCTACAGGAGGCAAATAATGACAATGTGCTCAGCTTTGATATTTGTATGCAATATGGTACTGTGTTATGAATGCTGATGGGCCAATATGGTACTGGGTAATTAATGCTGATGGGTCAATATGGTACTGTGTTATGAAGGATAATGGGTCAATATGGTACTGGGTAATTAATGCTGATGGGTCAATATGGTACTGGGTAATTAATGCTGATGGGTCAATATAGTATTGTGTTATGAATGCTGATCATTAAATATGGTACTGTGTTATGAATGCTGATGGGTCAATATGCTACTGGGTAATTAATGCTGATGGGTCAATATGGTACTGTGTTATGAATGGTGATGGGTCAACAAGGTACTGTGTTGTAAATACTGATGGATCAATATGGTATTGTGTTATGAATGCTGATGGGTCAGTATGGTACTTTGTTATGAATGCTGATGGGTCAATATGGTACTGTGTTATGAATGCTGATGGTTCAGTTGGTATTGTTATTAATGCTGATGGGTCAATATGGTATTGTGTTATGAAGGCTGATGGGTCAGTATAGTACTTTGTTTATTAATGCTGATGGGTTCAATATGGTACTGTGTATTATGAATGACTTGATGTGGGTTCAATATGGTACTGTGTTATGAATGCTTGATGGGTCAGTATGTACTATTGTTATTGATGCTGATGGGTCAATATGGTACGTGTTTAAGTGATGTCTGTGTATGTGGATCAGTATGGTACTTTGTTATGAATGCTGATGGGTCAGATATAGGTTACTGTGTTATGAATGCTGATGGGTTCCATATGGTATTGTGTTATGAATGCTGCATGGGTCAGTATTGCGACTTTGTTATAATGCTGATGGTCATAGGTACTGTGTGATGATGCTGATGGTTCAGTTAGGGTACTTTATGAATGCTGATGGGTCAATATGTAGTCTGTGTTATGAATGCTGATCATTAGCATATGGTACTGTGTTATGAATGATGATCATTAAATATGGGTATGTGTTGTGAAATGAATGAGTGCATTGTAAATATGGTATTGTGTTATGAATGCTGATGATCAATATGGTACTGTTGTTATGAATGCTGATCATTAATATGGTACTGTGTTATGAATGATGATCATAAATATGTATTGTTTATGAATGCTGATCATTAAATATGGTACTGTGTTATGAATGCTGATGGTTCAATACATGGTACTGTGTTATAGATGTGATCATTAATATGTACTGTGTATGAATGCTGATGGTTCAATATGGTATGTGTTATGATGTGATCATTAAATGGTAGTGTTATGAATGATGATCATAAATATGGTATTGTGTTATGAATGATGATCATTAAATATGGTTTGTGTTATAAATTGCTGATCATTAAATATGGTATTGTTTATGAATGCTGATCATAATATGGTACTTGTATGAATGCTGATGGGTCATAGTACTGTGTTATGAATGCTGATGGGTCAATATGGTACTGTGTTATGGATGCTGACGTGTCAGTATGGTACTTTGTTTGAATGCTGATCGGTCAATATTGGTTCTGTGTTATGAATGCTGAATGGTAAATATGGTACTTTGTTATGAATGCTGATGGTCAATAGGTACTGTGTAGATATGCTGAAGCAAGGGTCAAATATGGTATTGTGTTATGAATGCTGATTGGTAGTATGGTACTTTGTTATGAATGCTGATGGGTCAATATGGTACTGTGTTATGAATGATGATCATAAATATGGTATTTGTGTTATGGATGATAACATTAAATCATGGTATGTGTTATTGAATGCTGATGGATCAATATTACTGTTTTATTGATGATGATCATTAAATATGGTTTGTTTATGAATGCTGATCATTAAATATTACTGTGTTATGAATGCTGATGGTTCAATATGGTACTGTGTTATGAATGCTGATCATTAAATATTGTACTGTGTTATGAATGATGATCTTAAATATGTGAGTTTATGAATGATGATCATTAAATATGGTATTGTTTATGAATGCTGATCATTAAATATGGTATTGTGTTATGAATGCTGATCATTAAATATGGTACTTTGTTATGAATGCTGAGGGTCAATATGGTACTGTGGTTATGAATGCTGATCATTAAATATGTACTGTTTATGAATGCTGATGGTTCAATATGGTACTGTGTTATGAATGCTGGTCATTAAATATGTGTACTGGTGTTATGAATGAGTTATCATAAATATGGTATTGTGTTTTTGAATGATATGATCATTAAATATGGTATTGTGTTATGAATGATGATGATGAATTAATGGACTTGTGTATGAATGCTGATGGTTCGAGTATGGTACTGATGTTATGAATGACTGATCATTAAATAGTAGGTACTGTGTTATGAATGATGATCATTAAATATGGTACTGTGTTATGAATGATGCTCATTAAATATGATATTGTGTTTATGAATGCTGATCATTAAATATGGTATTGTGTTATGATGTCTGAGCATTAAATATGGTACTTTGTTATGAATGCTGATGGGTCAATATGGTACTGTGTTATGAATGCTGATCATTAAATATGGTACTGTGTTATGAATGCTGATCGGTCAATTGAGGTTAGAGAGGGGGACCCATAGGTGGCAAGCTACTTACAAATGTGCTATTTCTCAGGATCATTTCTGTTTCATTTAAAGCAAAGTTGAACTTGATGACGTGGCCGTCTCGGTTCCTGTACAAAACCTCTGAATCTGTAAAATGATACAAGAAAAATGTTGTCAAATGCTCATTGATAACCATATTTTAGATAAGAAGAAAATAGGCCTACACATTCTGACACTGTATATCCACTTATCAATATCCATGTCAGACCCCAAAGAGAGAGAGGGAGAAGGAGATGGAGAGAGGGGGGAGAGGGTTCTCTTAGTCCCCCATCGCTAGACTGACTGGCACTTCATTTTCCAGCAGTTCATTTCAAGAGTGCCTCTCCTCATTTCTACTGAGCAAAACCTTTTTGACCTGCAGTCAGCCAGCCAGCCAGCCACATTACTGCAATGGCTTCCTTTTATTTGGCATTACAAATCTCACTATCTATCTTTAGGAATATGGCTCCCAATTCACTGTTGTTGGCTCGGTCAGTTGCTCTGAGTAAAAATGTGGTCTTAAATGCAGCTACGTAACTGGTATGATAAATCATGCAGAACGAGTGTAAAACACTTGGTCAGCATTATATTATATATTATAGAACTGAATTCCTCAAATCAATACAAAATAACAATAGAACATTTAATAAAAATCGACAAAGCCACCTAGCAATGCTCAAATGTGTTAAATGGCAAGGACATTGCGGGGTCTGGAACGTTAGCTTACTGCTTGTAAATACACCTTTGTGTTTTCACTCAAAACATCTTACAAAAACATGCCAAAGCATGAATTATTTTGGAGGGGCGGATCCTCAGATGGTTCCTAAAACGTGGAGGATGTCTAACTGATCCATTGGGAGGTTAACGGAGAGGAGTAGGAAGCTACATGCTTCACTGGTCCAACACAATTGTAATATTTCAATGACACCTCAACTTGTACTTTTGACATGACAATACAGGTAAACTATGATGATATTCCAGCAACTATGGTGGATGTGTAACCAGGCCAGTGCAGTACAGCTAAGCTCAGACTGTGAAAAGGGTAGCCTACTACAGCGTTTCTCAAACTCGGTCCTGGGGCCCTCCGTGAGTGCACGTTTTGGTTTTTGCCCTAGCACCACACAGCTGATTCAAATAATCAAAGTTTGATGATAAGTTGGCTATTTGAATAAGCTGTGTTGAAAAAAACAAAACGTGCGCCCAGGGAGGGCCCCAGGACCGAGTTTGAGAAACCCTGATCTACTATAGACCATTTAGCAATACTTTCATATCAGGAAAACTAGGAATAAGACAACCAACAAGCCAGGTTTCGAAGCCTGTAGCCTATGTGGTGAGTCACACTATCTAGCTGGAGCTCATGTGGCACTATAATCTTTAAACAGCCCGTTCCCTTAGCCACTGCCGTCTCTGCCTCGGTGACGTCGCTAGAAATATATTTTTATTCAGTTAATGAAAATTCCTCCTATGTCCACAAGGCTAGGCAATTATAATATTTAAATAGCCTTCCTCACATGACATTCAACCACTATCTATGTAGACCATAATCAGGTAAAAGGTGTGTGTTCCTGTGAGGCTCAAATGATGGAGTATGGCACTAGCAAGGTCAGAATTACGAGTTAGATTCCTGCTGGGGCCACCCATGCGAAAATGTATGCACTTTGGATAAAAGCTTCTGCTAAAAATATGTCTTCCAGTTTGAGATACTACTACGGTATTAATGATTAACAGAAATATTGTTTCAGTCACTAAAACATGGACATGAAAATATATATGAATACAGAGGTGAACATGAATAATGAATTATTACCGAGACATGTCAGAGGTTATGGAATCACATATGTTGGTAGTAATGATCATGCTGGGCACGTGTATGGACAAGCTAATAGGGTAAGAGTGTGGTGATGAAGTTGATGCTATATTGAATCACTCATCATATCCCCCTGGGTATACCTACCACCGCTTCCAATCTAATGTCTCAAATTATAGTATAATTTACACTTCATATTCTATATTTATGGACAACCACTTCATATTCTATATGTTTGGACAACCACATTTTACCGGGGCAAACAGAGTGTGTATGGTGTTCACATTTCCGAGGCTATAATTGGCATGAACATTGTGTCCTCTTCGCTGATTAAAATACATGAAGACGTGTTCTGACTACTATGCTGTGTGAACATTTTGGGTTAGTTCTCATTTACATAAGTCACATATACAGTACATCCCACTGGCCAGAACAAACAGTTCTTTATCCTTCCCCAGACTGTTGAGAATAATATACACCATGTACAATATATCCAGGAAATCGATAAATAGGGTATATAGTTTGCGTTGTTACACAAATTACTTCTATGAGATTTAAATAAATTGTTGGGATGCAGGCTGTTTGGAATTTCATGTAGTGTACACACGAGAAAATAACAAAGGCCATACTAAATATCATAATCAGCAAGAGTACGTTTACTATTACAACACTACTTACAACATGTGAAATGAACACTACATGTGATACACAGTCAGTGCTGATAATTTCAAACAAGGTGTTAAAAAAATCTAATTCAGTTCAAATGTATGCGATTGTGAACACTAGTTTTATAATGGTAATAGCCTAAACCTGAGCAGCTTTTCTAAGGGGTTCTGTCTACTTAGAAACAGTCTGATCGTGCTGTAGCATAGCACGCTAGCAGCAGGCAGATAGGGAGCACTCACCAAGATAATCCCCCCAAATGTAATGAGGTCCTAGCAGGAACAGTCTCTGCAGCTGTGCCATGGCAGACCACCGCCTTTCACCCTGACATCACTGTCTGTCTGTCTGTCTTTCTGTCTTTATGTCTGTCTTCATACCACCTGTTAGCTTGGCTCTAATCTCACCAATATTTACCACTATAACGTAATGTCAGCTAACATGAGAGAGGTGGTGATGAAATCACCAGTCATTATATTTCTCACAGTGTTTTATGGGGGGGTAGCAAAGTTTTATCGATGTGTCCTACAGAAGGAGAAACGTCAGCATGAGTGGACGAGGGGGCGGACGATATGGCTTGATCCATCATGGAAGGCGTTGTGAAAAACGACAGGAAGCCCATAAGAGTTAATGCAGTCCATCAGGTCAACACAGTGTGCGAGAAGGCATCACACTCCAATCCCCATAATGAGAATCAACAGGCGACTGAAAAAGTCATTTGTATTTGCTACCCTTGGATGGAAAAGCTCTCCGCAGGCTTCCAGGCCTCCATTTCATACACAGGCTGGAAGACAGCCCGCTCGCTGTGGCCAAGAAGATCGAAAAGGAACCACACTAGCTCAGGCAACAGAACAGACACCAGCGCTGCCACCCCAAATTATTCTCTCACACTATTATGAAACCTGCTAGGTTTTGGAGAAAGGGGTGTTGTTCTGGATATGGGGCAGGGAGATTTGACCTGAGAGTATATCCCAGAGGGGCTCCCAGTGATGGCTTGAGATAGAGTCCACCCTGTTTTGGCAAACCGGCCAGAGTTGAGGCATGACTGGGAGGCCATCTGTTTTACTGAGACAGGTCAGGAGGTGTTGCTCCCATGCCATGCTAAACTCTCAGCTGTCATTATAGCTCAAGATGAGATGAGAGCTTGCAGGAATACTCCCATGCTTGACTTGAGAGGTTCAGAATGCTCTGCTTCCGAGTGAAACAACGTTTAAAATGTAAAACAACAACAAACTAAAATCTATGATTTAATCGTTTCTTTATGATTCTAGGATCATGTCAAGAGAATAGAATCTCTGTCACCCTCATCCAACTATCAGATAGACTGTAGCCTAATATCTTCCAAAAACTAGCCAACCTGGCCACACCCTTTCTCTCATAATAGTAGCCTCCTGGACAGACCCTTTCTCTTATAATAGTAGCCTCCTGGGAAGACCCTTTCTCTTATAATAGTTTAGCCTCACTGGACAGACCCTTTCTCTTATAATAGTAGCCTCCTGGAAGACCCCTTCTTCTCTATAATAGTAGCCTCCGGACAGACCCTTTCTATATAATATTAGCCTCCTGGCGAGACCCTTTCTCTTATAATAGTAGCCTCTTGGACAGATTCCTTTCTCTTATAATAGTAGCCTCCTGGACAGACCCTTTTCTCTTATAATAGTAGCCTCTTGGACAGACCCTTTCTCTCATAATAAGTAGCTCCTGGACAGACCCTTTCTCTTATAATAGTAGCCTCCTGGAAGACCCTTCTCTTATAATAGTAGCCTCCTGGACAGACCCTTTCTCTTATAATAGTACCTCCTGGACAGACCCTTTCCTCATAATAGTAGCCTCCTGGACAGACCCTTTCTCTTATATAGTAGCCTCCTGGAAGACCTTTCTCTTATAATAGTAGCCTCTTGGACAGACCCTTTCTCTTATAATAGTAGCCTCCTGGGCAGGCCCCTTTCTCTTATAATAGTAGCCTCCTGGACAGACCCTTTCTCTTATAATAGTAGCCTCCTGGGAAGACCCTTTCTCTTATAATAGTAGCCTCTGGACAGACCTTTCTCTTATAATAGTAGCCTCCTGGACAGACCCTTTCTCTTATAATAGTAAGCGCTCTCCCTGGACAGACCATTTCTCTTAATAGATAGTAGCCTCCTGGGCAGGCCCTTTCTCTTATAATAGTAGTCTCCTGGCAGGCCCTTTCTCTTATAATTAGTAGCCTCCTGACAGAGGCTTTCTCTTATAATAGTAGCCTCCTGGACAGACCCTTTCTCTTATAATAGTAGCCTCCTGGACAGACCCTTTCTCTTATAATAGTAGCCTCCTGGACAGACCCTTTGTGGCACTGCTGAGGGCTTATAAACTGTTGCTTTTGGGGGTGCATTTGAATGAAATCCAACCTTTTCACGTGAGACTCAATCAGATTGAGAGGATAGGGATCAGTCTAAAGGCTTCGTTACAACAGGAATGTTAGACGGTTATCCTGAAAGTACTTACCACTTATCCACCTGGCCTCAGGATCGTGCACCGAGAACTCTGGTTTAAACAGGTCCAGCACAGTAAGTCTGGAGTTAGCCGCACCAGGAAGTTCCACTGAAAATAGGATAACAGTGTCAGGGCAGTTATCAAAATACAGATATTACAGCCTGATGAGGATAAAAATCACACAGGAAAATAATTGATATTCATACACACATAACAACAGTCAATATTACACTGATCATGAAACTGTTTAGAAAAACTCAGGGCTCTGACTACATAACCTGACCAGGAAAAATTCTGATTCTTATATTCTGTTAGTTAGAATACAGGCCTACAGTAACTATGACCCTAAAAATAAACCCCATGAGGTCTCTTGGTCCCCTGGTGGGTACAGTACCTGGCGTGAGAACAAAGACAGACATGGTGATGAGGGAGCAAACTGCCACTATGACCAGCAGGGAGATGGCTATTCCTTTGTAGTTCCTCGATTCAGGGCTCACTTGCACAAAGTCCTGGAAAAAACACACGAAGCAAACTGAGAACACTCTTCAACTAAAAAATGTAATGATTACTATCAGACATAAACATGTTTGGTATTAGAGGTTCCTATGAAACATAGAGGCTCTTATGGAACGGGGAAATACTGTGTTCCTTATGCACTTGTGGATTGTTAATAAAACAATGTTGTAAGATTCTAATTCTAAATTGGGATCCAACCCCACCACTTCCTACAATATAATCCCTATTATAATTACAGTACCAGTCAGTCACTGCAAGCTTATGGTTAAATTAAATGCGATCAACGGACATGACTTGGTCTCAAAGCAGTAGGTGTCCACCTTTTCATGATGAACATTCTGAATATGTCAAAGGGAATAGGTGTGTGTCTCGCAAATGTTTTGACTGACCAGAGCTGAAATGATTAGAGCTGAGAGGTGTATAGATGGGTGTTACAGTACACCACCTAGCCTTCCTTTCGCAGTACATAAGGGACGTAGGGAGGGCAGTGAGTGGTGGAAACACAAACTATTGATTGCTCTCAAGAAGCTCTCTCCAGAGAGAACACTCCCTGAGACCTTCAAATGTCCCTTTCTTTTCTCCTCTAAACACACTGAGTCATAGCCACTGAGTCATAGAGGGAGACAGTTTTAACCTGGCTTGTTGCATCGATTTTTGGGTATGTCTATATTCTATACATAAATAAATGATGTCCATTTAATCTAATGTTGGTAAGCATATAGAATTACAGCTGCACATGGTTGGTTGAATTGATTTGGGTAAGAATGCAGAATTACTGCAAAAGCATACCGGATTTATGTGATTGGTTCACAGCCTGTAACCTATGACCAGTTAACGTAATATGTATCACAACTATAAAACCAAACAGATTCTAGGTGTTTTTTCATCCTTTGCTAGTTTGTCATGAGGTGGTTATAACAATTCAATAAAGAAAACATTTGGGGCGGCACCATCCGGACAATCGTGTTTCCTGCTTGTTACATTTAGGAAACAGAACCATCCATCAGAACAATGCAAATAGACAAGCAAGGATGCAAAACAGACAGGCAGTCCAGCGCAAGGTAATCAACATCGTAAGAATCACCTGTAATGTGAGACACTGCTGGGCAGACAAACAAACTAACGAGGTCATGTTGCAGGCAATTGTGGCGTTCCATTAATCTATTGATTAGCACCTGAGAAGCATGAGTCATGGCTCTCTGAGTCGGAGCCTGTTCGTCTAGCCTACTATGGAGAACCTACTGTGCTTTCCCAAGAAACCAGTTAAGGAGAACATTGTGTTCCCCGGAAGCAGAACCTTACTAGCCTGGATTTAAAGTGAATTCACAAAATGTAAATAGAACAATTCAGTTTGGATCCAGGCTAGAACGTACAGCTGTAGATATACAGTCCTATATAATTCTGTGCTTGACGTGAGAAATCTAGTGTACAAAAAAAAAACTAGTTTGTACACATCATCCAGTAGAATAGTGATTTTTTTGACAGACCATCTTCTCAAGGCACTGGGATTTAGGAGAGCAGCGAGGATTCCCCATGCAGTCACTGAGTCTCATTAACTTCCTGACTATGTGCCAGCCACTACAAACAAGTGCAATTAGGGCGAGTGGGGCCTTGCCAAGTCCTTACAGAACACATCTCCCCTCCACTTTGCTGTCAGACTCTTCTTGTTTGTGACCACAGGGCCACCTGTCACTGTCTGGCCCCTAAGGACCCCTTTTATGAGTCCCAATTCATAACAGATATTCATGTAAAGCTAGCTCTGGTCCAGGGTGTTAGTGGGACTTGCTAATGCTGAGCCTGTGAAGGAAAACACACTCACACCCAGGACTAGAGCTAATATGAATCTAATATTTACAGATACGTGCCAAGAAAATAGATGGATTTGATCTCCCAAGGCCCCCAACTCAGCCTTAACTCAGTCTAACCTGTCATGAATGTATTGAATCAAACCGGTATGTGGAGTTACCCCTGGGCCGTATACAGAACATACCCATAAACTCCCTACTGGGCATCTTTCAGTGAATTTTTAATTATTTAGAGGTGAGCTGTACTGTTGTAGTGGTTTCATTATGAGATCTGTTGGCAGTACATTCAGCTAGCCAGCCTCGTCATACATCAGAGCGGAGCTGTAGACAGGTATAGACTAGTAATGTCTCACTCTCTCCCTGTAGTTCACTGTATTCAACCCATTGAAAAGAGAACCATGATGTGAGTGCAAAATAGGCAGCCTATAGGGAAGTCAGAGACCTGGCAGTGTGGTGCAAGGACAACAACCTCTCCCTCAATGTCAGCAAGACAAAGGAGCTGATCGTGAACTACAAGAAACGGAGGGGCGAGCATGCCCCTATTTGCATCGATGGGGCTGTAATGGAGCAGGTCGGCAGCTTCAAGTTCCTCAGTGTCCACATCACTAAGGAATTAACATGGTCCACACACACCAATACAGTTGGGAAGAGGGCACGTCAGCGCCTCTTTCCCCTCAGGATGCTGAAAAGATTTGCCATGGGTCCTCAGATCTTTCAAATGTTCTACAGCTTCACCATTGAGAGCATCTTGACTGGCTGCCTCGCCGATTGGTACGGCAACGGCAAGGCACCCGACCGCAAGGCGCTACAGAGGGTAGTGAGTACAGCCCAGTACATCACTAGGACCGAGCTCCCTGTCATCCAAGACACATTTCAAAAGACTCCAGCCATCAAGCCGTAGACTGTTCTCTCTGTTACCGCATAGCAAGCGGTACCAGTGCACCAAATCTGTAACCAACAGGAGCCTGAACAGCTTCTACTTCCCAAGCCATAAGACTGATAAAACAAATGGCTACCCAGACTACCTGCATTGACCCTTTTTTTGCTCTCTTGCACTGACTCTATGCACACACCCTGGACTTTACCCACACACTCACACATACTTACACTGACATCCCAACACACACATACACACACATAGCACACGCACGCACGCATAGAGACACCACACACCCACAATCACACACACATTCACACTCACCATACGTTGCTGCTACTGTCTATTATCCTGTTGCCTAGTCACTTTACCCCTACCTAACTGTACATAGAAACTAGTGTGTTTTTTAAAACAAAATCTAAGTCTTATTTTACATACGGTGAGCAATATGTTTGGAACATCGAATCACAATAAAATCACAGTATCGATTTGTAATATATAGAAACGTATCATATATCATACATATCACATATCATATCGGCACCTAAGTATCGTGATAATATCGTATGGTGAGGTCCCTGGCAATTCCCAGCCCTAATAGCTACCTAAAGTACCTCGTACCCCTGCACATCGACCCGGTACTGGTACTCCCACGTTACTTGTACCTGTTACCGTTATTCATTATTCACAGTGTATTTATTCCTCATGTCACTATGTACATTTTTCATTACATTTTGTATCATTATCTTAACTATACATTGTTGGAAAAGGACCCGTAAGCGAGCATTTCACTGTTAGACTACACCTGTAGAAACATGTGACAAATAACACGTTTATTTGATTTGAAAATAGGTTACTACACTATGACCTCCAGTCATTAGGGGCATTCTCCTTTGTTTATGTCGGGACAACCTTCAGAGTTCAAATATGCATATAGGCCACACACGTATGAGGACGGTTCTATCAATGTCAGAGTATTCACACAAACAAGGTTGGTGTAGTGTAAGGGAAAGGCTGAGCATGTCACACACACACACACACACGCATACACACACACACGTCACACACACAGACACACAGAGGGCCAGATTTGTATTCTACTCCTAATCCAGAGAAGATTTATAATAAATCATGTTCTTTCCTACTGAGACTACATGTCTGTCAATAGGATTTCCGCTGTACTCACCAGCTGCCTGAGCAGTCACTGCAGAGCACTGGGCTTTAAAAGTCCCAGAGTATTTGTTAAACACGTATCGGAGCTATCCTTCTACTTAACAAAGCCAGATAAAGCCCAAGCAGAGATCTGGCCAGATTCTCCTGAAACCGCCTAAAACTGTGTTTGAAAACTGGAATCATTCCTGAAAACCAGAGAATAAGGCCGGTAAGAACTGCAGTCCAGTGGTTTTACATAACATTAAACAATCTAAATGAAAACAGCAAGGGTTGGCTGAGGAACTGTACTCGTCGCAATGTGTTCGGCTAATGAAAGGATTTGTACAACAAACATACAATGATTGTCAGTTGTGTAAGAGATCTCAGAGATTCCCTGACATCGAATGACCATTTGGGGAGCGTTTTTCAGCTTGCTGCTAAGCATTTTAAACAGCATGCCTACATTTGTATACAAACTTGACTATAGTTACTTCCAAAATGTGCAATGGGTCAAATCATTTCCTTTGTCCCTGTATATGAAGTTTACCATCTTCATGGATCCCAGAGAGCTGGAGTTACCACATGGCAGGGTTGGTCAGACACACACGCACGCACGCACGCACGCACGCACGCACACACACACAACACACACACACACAACACACACACACACACACACACACACACACACACACACACACACACACACACACACACACACACACACACACACACACACACACACACACACACACACACACACACACACACACACACACACAACAACAACACCAGATTAAGAAATCTCCCTCTACTCAATAGCACTTCCTACTCAGACAACTGCAATAGCGGTTAGCGCTTTGGGCCTAGAGCTGGGCGATATGGACAAAAATCCGTATTGCAATAAATAATTATTATTCATTTGTGTGATAATGATAAATAGGTTACATTTATAACATTATTTCGCAGCATCCTTTAAACTAATACTACTAGTTTGATGGTTGTAGCCATTCATTGTCCCATTAACATCACACATATTAGCAAACGCATTTCACTTCAAACTTCATATTCCTCTGGTATAGGCCACTAATCATAATGAATGATATCAGTATGGTCCGTGTCGATCATTTTCGGGTTGATCATCCCAGCTCTAGTTCAGCCAGTAACCAAAAGGTCGCTGGGTTCAAATCCCAGAGAAGACAAGGTGAAAGATATGCCGATGTGCCCTTGAACAAGGCACTTAACCCTAATTGCTCCAGGGTCATCGTTGATAACGGTAGACCCTGGCCGCGACCCAGCTCTCCAATGATGTCTCAGAGGAAGTTAGCCAGGGCGGGAATGCAAAAAAAATTGATTTTCTATTCACACATGCGTATAATGCACACTTGTACATGTGTGAAATAGGACAAATATAAGCACCCACCAAATTATTACTATTATTATTGTTATTAATAGGAATCACTTTCAAGTAATAAGATCTCACCTTGAAATAAGTGAATTGCCTAGGAGAATGATCAGTGTGTCTTGGTCTTGAATCCATGAGATGTAGATATTTAATGTGAATATCAACTACACTTATGTTCGATTGAAGCTATACATAACTGAATAGGGGTTTACTAACTGAGGTTGATACATCTGTAACGAGACTAAGTATATGTGGCTCCTATGCATGCATGCTATACTTCTCTGGGAGTTGGCTTAACAGCGTTCATATTGGTTTGAGCATGTGCTGAACTCGAATGTTCAGGACATATTGTTATTGCTGTAAGTTGTGATAACGTAAGGCAACTTCAGAAACCTACGAAACAGTTCATCTTAGGAGTTATGGTGTAGTAGCCAGGGTCGTGACGGAAAGATGTCAATACAATACGCATCATTGGGAGTCAATGAATGAAACTAACATGAATGGTAGGCTATATCTTAATTTAAAAAAAGAGTGGATTAAAAAGAGAGTGCCTATCCGAAGAGATCAATACATCTCACGTCTTTTCCGACTAAACGGATCCCTTGCATTATGACATCCGTTCAGTTTCGCATGATAACGGATCTGTTGCATCCATCACGCAGTTGACACAGACTCAACTGAAAATAAGCACTCCATCTCTACACAAATGCAATGCCTCAATCAAAATCAGTATTAGCTTGTACCATCCTACCTCCTCTCCTTCCTTTGAAGCAGTCATTGTGGGATCTTGATTTTCCCGACCTCCTCGGTCAGATGGACTCGATAATGTGTGCAATGTATGCACAGACCTTTCGGAGTAGCTGATATATCTACGTATCAACCCAGAGAATGGCGAGGGGCTTGACGCACAACACAATACAGAAATTCTAACCCTAGTCAAGCAGGGGGCATCACGATTTCAAGAAATCTACCGCAGCTCGCATTTCAAAGAAGCATATATGGAGAAAAGGTAAAACCCCCAGTGTATCAAATATCCCCTATCTCTTACAAGCAGAGGAAAGCACGCAATATCCCGAGAAAGAAAGTGTGTGATGTGTGTTGCTGACGCTGTAAACATCCACGACCACGAGTAGAAATATCCCCCCCCCCCCTCACTACAATAAAAGAGACACACACTCGGCAAAGGGGGCGGGAAAATAATACACTTCGTGTTCATGACAAGAGTTTTCAGAGTACTGGATAAAATTAGACTGGCAAGGGGTTCTATCAATAGTGTGATGTGTCTTTTCTTTGTATCATAATCCCGTTTAGTGTGAGTGTTAGATTGAATAAATTCGTCTCGCACTTTGAAGGATACAGCGCTCAATGTGAGCTGTCCATGGTGCTGAAGTTCCAAACTACACTACGGCATTGTGCTTTGAAAGAATGGACACTCGTTCACTGAAACAAAATATATCTAACAAACCAGAAATATTACAAGGAAAATTAGATATCACCTACATGGACATTGAGTAAATAATCTTGCCAGCCTTAAACTAGCGGCCTGTAGTGCCTTTCACGCAGAGTCGTCATGTCCATATGGGGCACGTGGCCCCTCAGATTATTTTTGTAAAAAAATATATATATTATAGAAAAATATTGTACCTTTTATTTTTTTACATTGTTATTGTTTCTCTGTAGTACTACTAGTTCCTAGCAATTTTATGAAGCTAGCCCAGGTAGGCTCCCAATCTCCAAACCTCATAACTAGGTACAGTACCAAGAAGCCATTTCAGGCTATCAATCAAGTTAGAGTAGCTAGCTTGTCTAACTAACTATCTTAGGCGGCATCCCTGCTAGCAAGGTTGGTAGACTTTAGAAAACAAGCAATTACTAAATGTACTAAATAAGACTGACATTCCTGTCAATTTTTTACCCAGATATTATATTTTGGACATATAATTAAGCATAATGATTATGGCTCTAGATTACAGGAAGAAGCTGTTTCAGGTGTTTGAAAAATCTCCAGCCTGAATTAATGATGCAGATTGCAGGGTTCCTTTATCTGCTGCACTGCCAAGCAATCAAGGTCCACATAGCGGCTCTCAGAATAGCCATCCATCCCCAGTCCTGTTGAATGACTCTGTGAGTCATATGCGGGCCTGCATATTCTTCACAACATCATTACTCTTCCAAATGAGCGCCATGTCCTGCAAGATTCTATTTGTGATTTACAAATTGGTACAAATTCCCTGCTGCTCACAAAAAAAGGGCTGATATTTGCCCGTTATGATTGTTTGAAGTGTAGCTATGGTGGGTGTGTGTGGTGGGGAATTGTGGGGCGTGCTACGCAGAGAGAGAGAGAGGAAAGGATGAGAGAGAGGAGAGAGAGATGAAGACGTGAAGAGAGAGAGAGAGAGAGATGAGAGAAAAGAGAGAGAGAAGAGAGAGAGAGAGAGAGAGAGTTAGAAGAGAGAGAGCGAGAGTTAGAGAGAGAGAGAGAGAGGAGAGAGAGAGATGAGAGAGAGAAGAGAGAGAGAGAGAGAGAGAGAGAAGAGAGACGAGAGAGAGAGAGAGAGAGAGAGAGAGAGAGAGAAATACAGTACCTTCAGAAAGTATTCAGACCCCTGACTTTTTCCACATTTTGTTACGTTACAGCCTTATTCTAAAATGGATTAAATAATCAGCAATCCACACAATATCCCGTAATGACAACACAAAAAAATATTTTTAGCAATTTAGCAACCTGTTTGGAAAGGCACACACCTGTCTATATAAGGTCCCACAGTTGACAGTGCATGTCAGAGCAAAAACCAAGCTATGAGGTCGAAGAAATTGTCCGTAGAGCCCCGAGACAGGATTGTGTCGAGGTGGGGAGTTTGGGGATCTTGGTCAGGGAGGTGACCAAGAACCCGATGGCCAATCTGACAGAGCACTAGAGTTCCTCTGTGGAGATGGGAGAATCTTCCAGAAGGAAAACCATCTCTGCAGCACTCCACCAATAAGGCCTTTATGGTAGAGTGGCCAGATGGAAGCCACTCCTCAGTAAAAGGCACATGACAGCCCACATGGTGTTTGCCAAAAGGTGCCTAACATCTCTCAGACCATTATGAACAAGATTCTCTGGTCTGATGAAACCAAGAAATAACTTTTTGGCCTGAATGCCAAGTGTCACATCTACAGGAAACCTGGCACCATCCATGCGGTGAAGCGTGGTGGTGGAAGCATCATGCCGTGGGGGTATTTTTCAGCGACAGGAACTGGGAGACTAGTTAGGATCGAGGGAAAGATGAACGGAGCAAAGTACAGAGAGATCCTCGATGAAAACCTCCTCCAGAGCTCTCAAGACATCAGACTGGGGCAAAGGTTCACCTTCCAACAAGACAACGACCCTAAGCACACAGCCAAGACAATGCAGGAGTGGCTTCGAGACAAGTCTCTGAATGTCCTTGAGTGGCCCAGACAGAGCCCGGACTTGAACCCGATCTAACATCTCTGGAGAGACCTGAAAATAGCTGTGCCGCAACGCTCCCCATCCAACCTGACAGAGCTTGAGACGATCTGCAGAGAAGAATGGCAGAAACTCCCCAAATACAGGTGTGCCAAGCTTGTAGCATCATACCCAAGAAGACTTGAGGTTGTCGTCGCTACCAAAGGTGCTTCAACAAAGTACTGAGTAAAGGGTCTGAATACTTACAGTTGAAGTCAGAAGTTTACATACACGTTAACCAATTACATTTAAACTCAGTTTTTCACAATTCCTGACATTTAATACAAGTAAAAATTCCCTGTCTTAGGTCAGTTAGGATCACCACTTTATTTTAAGAATGTGAAATGACAGAATAATAGTCGAGAGAATTATTTATTTAAGCTTTTATTTCTTTCATCACATTCCCAGTGGGTCAGAAGTTTATGAAAACTCAATTAGTATTTGGTAGTAATGCCTTTAAATTGTTTAACTTGGGTCAAACATTTCGGGTAGCCTTCCACAAGCTTCCCACAGTAAGTTGGGTGAATTTTGGCCCATTACTCCTGACAGAGCTGGTGTAACTGAGTCAGGTTTGTAGGACTCCTTGCTCACACACGCTTTTTCAGTTCTGCCCACAAATTTTCTATAGGAATGAGGTCAGAGCTCTGTTATGGCCACTCCAACACCTTGACTTTGTTGTCCTTAAGCCATTTTGCCATAACTTTGGAAGTATGCTTGGGATCATTGTACATTTGGAAGACCCATTTGCGACCAAGCTTTAACTTCCTGACTGATGTCTTGAGATGTTGCTTCAATATATCCACATCATTTTCCTACCTCATGATGCCATCTATTTTGTGAAGTGCACCAGTCCCTTCTGCAGCAAAGCACACCCTCAACATGATGCTGCCACCCCCGTGCTTCACGTTTGGGATGGTGTTCTTCGGCTTGCAAGCCTCCCCCTTTTTCCTCCAAACATAACGATGGTCATTATGGCCAAACAGTTCTATTTTTGTCTCATTTTTGTCTCATCTGACATTTCTCCAAAAACTACTCTCTTTGTCCCCATGTGCAGTTGCAAACCGTAGTCTGGATTTTTTATGGAGGTTTTGGAGCAGTGGCTTCCTCCTTGCTGAGCGGCCTTTCAGGTTATGTTGATATAGGACTCGTTTAACTGTGGATATAGATTATTTTGTACCTGTTACCTCCAGCATCTTCACAAGGTCCTTTGCTGTTGTTCTGGGATTGATTTGCACTTTTCGCACCAAAGTACGTTCATCTCTAGGAGACAGAATGCGTCTCCTTCCTGAGCGGTATGATGGCTGCGTGGTCCCATGGTGTTGATACTTGCGTACTGTTGTTTGTACAGATGAACGTGGTACCTTCAGGCGTTTGGAAATTGCTCCCAAGGATGAACCAGACTTGTGGAGGTCTACAATGTTTTTTTCTGAGGTCTTGGCTGATTTCTTCTGATTTTCCCATGATGTCAAGCAAAGAGGCACTGAGTTTGAAGGTAGGCCTTGAAATACATCCACAAGTACACCTCCAATAGACTCAAATGATGTCAATTAGCCTATCAGAAGTCTGAAAACTGTTCGTAGGCACTTTAGAAGTGTGAGAGAGCGAGAGCGAGAGCGAGAGCGAGAGCGAGAGAGAGAGAGAGAGAGAGAGAGAGAGAGAGAGAGAGAGAGAGAGAGCGAGAGCGAGAGCGACTCAGTGAGCATAGCCTTGCTATTGAGAAAGGCCGCCGTAGGCAGACATGGCTCTCAAGAGAAGACAGGCTATGTGCACACTGCCCACAAAATGAGGTGGAAACTGAGCTGCACTTCCTAACCTCCTGCCCAATGTATGACCATATTAGAGAGACATATTTCCCTCAGATTACACAGATCCACAAAGAATTTGAAAACAAATCCATTTTTGATAAACTCCCATATCTACTGGGAGAAATTCCACAGTGTGCCATCACAGCAGCAAGATTTGTGACCTGTTGCCACAAGAAAAGGGCAACCAGTGAAGAACAAACACCATTGTAAATACAACCCATATTTATGCTTATTTATTTTAACTTGTGTGCTTTAACCATTTGTACATTGTTACAACACTGTTTATATATATAATATAACATTTGTAATGTCTTTATTGTTTTGAAACTTCTGTATGTGTAATGTTTACTGTTAATTTGTATTGTTTATTTCACTTTTGTATAATATCTACCTCACTTGCTTTGGCAATGTTAACACGTTTCCCATGCCAATAAAGCCCCTTGAATTGAATTGAGAGCGAGAGCGAGAGCGAGAGCGAGAGCGAGAGCGAGAGAGAGAGAGAGAGAGAGAGAGCGAGAGCGAGAGCGAGAGCGAGAGCGAGAGCGAGAGCGACCGAGCCAATACTACTATGACAAGACATCTCAAGACACCACTATGTGGAAAGTGATCCAACCCGCCAAATCTGCGTTAAAGTCCTCTAGCTTACAAATATCAGAATATCAGAATAACAGCCGTGTTGCATCAGTGATAGAACAGCAGCAGGTGTGACTGAGATTGACCTTTCCATATTATTCAAGCCAGCTCCTGAGCTCCTCTCTAAAAAATAAAAGGAGAAAGGAAAGGTAATCAACAGCCCAGGGATATTTTTCTAAATTGGCTTTTTTTGGAGTTGGGAGATACTGTATAAGTGACATTTTTGTTTTATTATTTAACTTTCAGGGAAGCCCATTTGAGACCAGGGTCTCATTCTCAATGGTGTCTTGAGAGCAAACAATTCCCAAATCAACATGATAATTCAATAAAACAGCAGGAAAGGAACTACAAAATACAGCAGTTACAGATACACTACGTTTCAACAACGCAAATACATTATTACAATCAAGCAAAACACTCGCAGACCTCAGTGAATCCATTCCTCCCTTGTGCCAAGACGTAATGTAATGAGGTTTGTAAATTCTTCCAAAGAAGGGAGGCATTAAAGCTAAAGGCTGATTTTCCTTGGATGGTAGAGACACCAGGAACCTCAAGAGTTAACCAACCCTGCGAGCGGATTTGGTGCCTCCTATTTGTCTACTTGAACAGAGAAGTGAAATATGTTGGACGCTGGTGCGGCAGAGCTTTGCAAACAAAAAGAGAGAAATAAATTGATCGACGTGATTTTATAGAAGTCCAGCCGACTTTCTGGTAAAGGATGCAGTGATGAGTATTAAAACCTGTCGCCTGTGATAAAGCGAAGCGCGCTGTGGTACACAGTATCCAAGGGTTTTAGAGTAGAGGCTGCTGCATTCTGATAAATGGTGTCGCCATAATCAAGAGCAGGCAGGAAGGTGTCCTGTACAATCTGCTGCCTGCTGTTTAGGAAGAGGCATGATCTATTTATATAAAAGAACCCTACTTTAGCTTCAGCTTCCTAATTAGTTCATCTGTGTGTTTTTTAAATGTCCATTTTTTTGTCATTTCAAACGCCCAGTTATTTATAGGCGGGAATGAGAGAACCATCCAATCCATGAACGTGTAAATTATCTGAAATACTTCTATGAGAATTAGAAAACAACGTAAATGTGTTTTTTCCCCTGCATTAAGTATACATTTCAAATCAACAAGGTCTTTCTGCAAGGCAACAAAATCAGATTGCAGCTCTAACAAAGCCTAGTCAGCAGTAGGGGCAATCGTGTACATAACAGTTTCATCTGCATACAGATGAATGTTACAGGTTTTTTGCAGACAGACCAATATTGTTTAAATAAATAGTCAAGAGGACATGTCCCAAAATAGACCCCAGCGGGACACCTTTAGTGATATCGAGGTAACTTGACTTACAGCTCCCTGGTCGAGGCCCATTTCAGACAACCTCTGAATGAGTAGGGGATGTTCGACAGTATCAAAGGCCTTGGATAGGTCTATGAATAGGGCAATGTAACACATCATTTAGGACGTAGCTGCTGAAACGGTGCTGTGTCCAGGTCTATAACCAGATTGGTGCTCGTTAAGAACATCATTTGGAATGAGCAGGAGAAGAGAGAGAGAAATCAAAACCACTCTCCCATTAAATATTTAAACAGAGAAATCAGAGACTGTGTGTGTGTGTGTGTGTGTGTGTGTGTGTGTGTGTGTGTGTGTGTGTGTGTGTGCGCTGTCTCTTATACACATCTAGATGTGTATAAGAGACAGGTGCGTGCGTGAGTGCGTGCGTGCGTGCGTGCGCATGTTTAAATGCTCTTCGCTCGGACTCAAGGAGAGGTGTTACCTCCACTAGAGTGTTGAAGTTCAGTCATATCCTCTAGACTGGACAGAGTCCACCTTGTGTCGTTCTATTCCAAATGAACATGTATAGGGAGCCTTCCTCCCTTCTCTCCTTACTCATGCCCTGACTAATTGGGGCAATTTACATGGCAAACATCCGGAGAATACAACGCAAAACAATCACGTGTGAATATCTTGCTGTGGCAATTTGAAACACCGTAATCATTGTAGCTCAATTAGAATTGACCTTCATGTGTAGGCTACACCATTTATAGATAGTTGATGAATAGGGTTCGTCTACAGCTCCGGGTGGTTTTCTAAGTGTGATATCCTGGTATTTTTAGCCTGGTATGCTCTCCCAGTGGGGGAGAGGCTGAGGTAGGGCAGGAGTCTCGTCTGTCTATTAGGATTGTAGGTCATTGGAAACGACTCAAACGACTCTCTCTTTCCTAAGAGGTGTCGTCACTTAGTCTCTACTTTTTTTTTGTGCCAAGAATCTTCACACTGATCTTTGGTTGGGCAATGTCAAAGACATATTATCGGCGTGGAGAGACAAGCAGACTATAATCTTCATTTTCATTCCTCTCTTGTGCAAGGAGAAGACACATGCTTCATGTGTTACCCACGGCCCAGAGCTCCGCTGATGTCAGTAATCAAATATTCTCATCTGAAATACTCTCAAACGGCCGACCTCCAGGGACGTGTTCCAAATCTCACCCTATTCCCTATGTAGTGCGCTACTTTTGACTAGGGCTGCATAGGGTTCTGGTCAAAAGTAGTGCACTATATAAGGAATCGGGTACCATTTGGGATGCAGCCCAGGAGCTCCTAACCGCCAGGGCCCAAATGAGAGCCTGCAAGACCGTGTTCCGGAAGACAATGCACAGACAATATTATCCCGCAGGAGGCTGTCGATCTCTCAATCTCAATTACGGCTGCAGATCATAGTCTCATAACTTAATCATGCATTAAACAGACTAGGCCCTACGCATTGGCCTACTTCGCCACTCTGCATCAACGACATTTACTTATTAAACAGACGCCTACAGTAGGGATGGAAACAGCAACGCACGCAGACAACAGGACGGCAGAGCAACATGACCTCTGAAACAGGTTACGTTGCCTCCTATCCAGAGGTAGACACTAGAGAGGAGGAACAAGACAAGAGTCCTCATCAAGTCGTCTGTTATTATGGCAATAGACTGACCTAGCCAAAGAGCATTTCCTCGGAATACTTAAACAGGCAGTCGACATGTACTGGAAGACAATGAGCATGGCTGAGTTGGGATGTGCTGCCCACGGGCTAGCCTAGGCCTTTGAAAACCAACCCCAAATACACCAGTGTAGAGAGTTGGCGCTCGACAACAAACTGAACACACAGTGCCTCAGTTACCCTGGGTGCGTCCCAATAATATCTCCTTTCTCCTGAAGTGTGCACTCGTTCACTACTTTCCAAAAATCGAAAACCATAAAATGAGGTGGAGGCACGTGCTAGTGGGAGTTTCCACCATATTTCTTATGCCAGCCATTTCCCATTCAAATCAGTGAAGGGAAGTGAAGTGCACACTTCGGGAGGGAGGAGAGATAATTGGGACATAGCCCCATTTCCTCACATAAGCACTATAGTCAGTGAACCAGCTCAGAAGGAGATTGTCGGAGCGCCAGCTACACCGACTATATCCCTGACTATATCTACCTTGTGCGGTTAATGATAAGGTGTAGTGGTATACAGATAGTTACACTGAAAATCACAGACAGATAGAAATATGAGGTTTCAACAACTCTAACCCACTCCTGTTGGCACTAATAATGCACAGGTCAAATGTTTTTTTGACCCGCGCTGCCCTGACCATTTTAACAAATAGCCCACCTCCACCAAACACGAGTAAAGCACAGCTAACATTTAAATCAGTAATGCATACCATTAAAAAGGTTAACGTTGATGTGGTGATGATCTGCTGTGATTAGAGAAATCGAATGAAACAAATGAGAAAAAAATGGAAGAAGATAAACATGCCACTATGATTCATCTTCGCCCAGAGCCAGTTGACATAAGGATGCATTATAACAGGGAACTGAATTAAGGCTATCTGACATCAAAATGAACGCCCAAAGCAGCTAAAGTACACAACTGGCAAAAGTAAAAGCACAACTATCAACAGCATAGTGATAATCGCTTCAAACATTACATTTACATTGCAGTCATTTAGCAGACACTCTTATCCAGAGCGACTTACAGTAGGGAGTGCATACATTTCCATACTGGTCCCCTATGGGACATTGACGTCTACATAGAATATAAAAATATATTGCCGTTCAACAGCTGTCTATGTATGTCAGTGCAGGGAGACAATTATCTCTGGGATAGAACAAGTACAGCACTGACACACTTCAGATCCCTCAGGGTCTGTGTACATATTTCACATGGCCCTCTCTCCCAGGGATCCATACCAGCCACAGGGTCTGTGTATATATTTCACATGGCCCTCTCTCCCAGGGATCCATACCAGCCACAGGGYCTGTGTATATATTTCACATGGCCCTCTCTCCCAGGGATCCMTACCAGCCACAGGGCCTGKGTCTATGTTTCTCATGGCCCTCTCTCTTCCAGGGATCCATACCAGCCAGGCACTGGATTCTTACTCTTCACATCCCTTTCCCCTGTCCACCTCTTCCTCTGTCCTGCTCTTAATCCAGCAGTCCTCCAGGGACTTCAGCCTGTCTGGTAGAAATCCAGAGGCTGTTTCTCAAAAGCAATCACTCTCTAAACTCCCTTCTGACATACTGGGGAAGAGGGGATGGGAGAGGGGGTAAGTGGGGTGTTGAGATCCGCCAAAACACACTTCACCTCTGTAATGTCCTCCTCAGTCGTCTTTGGAAGCGTTGTCGAAATATTTCCCCCATTCAAATCATCCTATCAGAGCATTATTTTTCTTAGATCCCGTGACTCAGGACAGGACAGGATATATGCTGATTTCCTCTCCCCTGTCCGGTGTAGATTTACTTCTAGCACTGAGCTGTTTCGCCATAACGGTTGAGTAATTTGTCCAGAGGTAAACACAGCCAGTAATGCAGTGTAATTTGTTTCAGTGGGTTTCCAAACATTGCATCAGCGCCACTAATCTAGCCTGCAGATGCCACAGGGAGGAGCCCTGGCCTGGCCTCTTAATTTGTATTTACATACACAGAAATAATCCAGTACCTCAATATACATTATGACAAGACAACCAACCATCAAATCTCCCTTCTATTCTGTTTATAGACATACAGTACAAGTAAGATTGATTATAATTCCATTGTGTTCTTCCACATCAAATTATTGAAATGTTCCATATCAGAATGTCCTGGTCTGTACACTGGTCCTCCTCTCCACCCCTCCCTCCCCTTTCACAGTAAAACAAACGAGAACAAGAATGGCTAATAGCAGCATCTCAAAAGATGAGGCCGATGGGGAAGGTCTTTGCCCTCACTGACTCCGCCCTTGTTCAAGCTCCAAAAATAGCCTCCCTTCTCTGTCTGCTCCTGGAGTGACATCACGGATCATGGAGGGCTCTACTTGTTTGGGCAAATCTTTACTAATAAGGAATACACAGCAAAGGCAGCCAGGCAACATTGTATGTCCTATAGTGATGCACTGGGGCTGGTTGCACCAGTCGGGCTTACACCTGTTTCCTGTTTATACTGACCTGACAGAATTTGGGGAACAGAGTGGGGAAAGCTATGGGCAACTACTAAACATATAATGTCCCCAATATTCACATAACACTTATTCCTATACTGTAAACTGCAATGCTATGGATGGAACAAAATAGGGATTACTGATTAATTGACATAACACCAACAAATCGATTTCAAGATTTACTCGATTTCAAGTTTACAATTCAAGGAATCATCTTCTGTTTGCCCACAGTATCTCAACTCCCTTTAATGTCTCTCTTGGAACAGAGTCATCCTGAACACCCCAAACCCTTTGCGAAGATTACAGTAGGTAACCTTGTACATTCATTAAATCCAGTTGAATTTTAATAGACGTGATGAGGCACATTCTGAGTCAGGGCAACATCTACCGACAACGACAAAAACACAAACAAACAGGAAGTACAGGTCAATCTAAGGTGAAGATTTACATACTCCTACATATAGTCTATTACAGCCTATGTTTACACAGAGTTCTAGGTTTATTCCTGCCAGAGAATTGGTACTGTTAATGAAGTTTAAGGTTGATATAACAGTCTGGTACTCCAGTCTATCCGTACACTATCCACATAGAATTCCTTCCTGTTCCAGAACATCTTGTAGAGCTGATGGATACAGCCTACTGTCATAACTCAGTGGAAAAACTGTATAACAACTCGCAAAGATGCCCATTTATCCAACAAGAGCACCTAGCTGAGAGCTTTACATTTTTTCACAGATTGCTGTGAAATTGTCAATTTCTTACTTCAGCCTTTGATGTTCTCCACAGTGATTTCATGAGCAGGGATGTTGGGTAGCCATAGGACGTTTCATGTTTTTGTTAACCCTAAAGGGTACTCTTAAACCAAAAGAGTACTCTTAACCCATCGGTCCCCTGTCCCCGGCCTGTACACTGTGAAATGACATAATTATAATCCTCAATGTTGGGTTACATTAATTTACTTCAGCCATAAAGATGTAGTTCACTTTGATGGAAGTATAAATAAGATAGCGTTGCCCTCTAGTGGTCAAGCATGAGATGTGCATGTATGTGATTCATACAGCAAGGATGACTTCAATATAATGCGTTACCACTATGCGACAGTATTACCTGCCTTAGTTCTTTCTCTCTACGTTTTCACTCTGTCTGATCGAAACGACATGGTCTGTGGATCTACAGTGTGTCGACTGGTGGGGTGTGAAGCACGCTATGATACTCAGATACTTAATGGGCTCCCAAATGGTGCAGCGGTCTAAGGCACTGCATCTCAATGCAAGAGATGTCACTACAGTTCCTGGTTCGATTCCAGGCTGTATCACATCTGGCTGTGATTAGCCCAGCATCTTCTGGGTTTGTTTGGGGTAGGCCGTCATAGTAAATAAGAATTTGTTCTTAACGGACTTGCCTAGTACAAATAAAAAAGTATCTTTCCGTAAAGACAAGAGATACTGACAGCTTTTGTTGAGCTTCTGACAGTCTTTTGATCCTGCTTTGTGCTTATTCCCAATGCATATACACTGAGTGTAAAAAACATTAGGAACACCTGCTCTTTCCATGATATAGACTGACCAGGTGAATCCAGGTGACAGCTATGATCCCTTATTGATGTCACCTGTTAAATCCACTTCAATCAATGTAGATGAAGGGGAGGAGACAGGTTAAAGAAGGATTTTTAAGCCTTGAGGTAATTGAGACATGGATTGTGTATGTGTGCCATTCAGAGGGTGAATGGGCAAGACAAAATATTGAAGTACCTTTGAACAGGGTATGGTAGTAGGTGCCAGGCGCACCGGTTTGTGTCAAGAACTGCAACGCTGCTGTGTTTTTCACTCTCAACAGTTTCCTGTGTGTATCATGAGTGGTCCACCACCCAAAGGAGATCCAGCCAACTTGACACAACTGTAAGAAGTATTGGAGTCAACATGGGCAAGCATCCCTGTGGAACGCCTTCAACACCTTGTAGAGTCCATGCCCCGATGAATTTAGGCTGTTCTGAGGGCTAAAGGGGGTGCAACTCAATGTTCTGTACACTCAGAGTACATACTGAGTAGATGAAACAAACTCGTGAGCAGGGTGTTAATCTGTGAACTTGAAATCATGTTACAAGTAAATAACCGAATTACATCATTTCTCATCATTTTGAGAAATGTCTTTGTTACCGAAGTGTCAACACTAAAACAAACACAAATGAGTTGCCGACAATCTTGCAGTAGTCAAGCCGCAATAATACAATTATTTGGTCACATCTACCCTCCAAAACCTGCTGTAGTCCACATTAGCATTTCTAGAGCAGAATTCTTCACAAGAATTCACACTATAAATCATGCATTTAAATGAGGGGATTAAAACCTGCCTGTCACACTCAGAGACAGCTTCACTGCATAGAGTTAAACACTTCCTTGGGCAAATCCTAAACCACAGCTCTTATGAGGATCATAGTTTTCCTTCTAGTTTTATTTGTCACATGCACAAGTACAGTGAAATGCCTAACTTGAAAGCTCTACCCCACAGTGCAGTATTCACTATAACAAATAATATATATTATATACTATATATATATATATATATAAAATGAAAAACACAAGAGAAATAAGAAATAAGAGAGGAAGCTATATGCGGGGTCAGTGCCAGTACCATATGTACAATGTGCAGAGATACTGGAGTACTGAGGTAAATATGTATTATTTGTGGAACAATCTTCAAAATGTTCTTTAATTTGTTGTTTGGAGGGCACTATGGTGTAGTCGATGAACAGCATTCTCACATAGGTATCCCTCTTTTCCAGGTGCGAGGGGACAGAGTGGAGTGCAAATTCTGGCGGTACGCAAATTGGAGTGGGCCCAGGATGTCTGGGATGATGGGGTCGATGTGTAATGATCAGCCGTTCAAGGCACTTACAGATGTGAGTGCCTCAGGGTCAGTGTGGCAGGATGCCTCAATGTTTTTGGGAACAGAAATGATGGTCGTCAGCTTGAAACATGTGGGGATTCCAGACTTGGAAAAGGAGAGGTTGGAAATGTCCGTGATGTCGTCTGCCAGCTGGTCTGCACATGCCCTGAGGACACGCCCTGGAATACCGTCTGGCTCTGCGACCTTACGACCTCTGCGACCTGTTTAAAAACCTTACTCACGTCAGCCTCGGAGAGAAAGCTCTTATGTCCCTATCCCCCTTCCAATATCACAGATTTAAATGTATCTGTGCCAAATATACTCTATATCATTCAGAGGTGAAGATAAACCAATGCAAAAAAATATATATTATCTTTGGTTAAGCCAATGCAATGTGTGTATTACTTGCTAAAAACATAACACTTGCCTTGAATACATGATGCAGCCTTCTATGTCTAGCAGTGGAGGCTCCTCCTCAGAGGAAGGGGAGGAGAATCCTCCTCAGTGAATTTCAGAAACATATAAATAGTGAAACATTTAAAAAAGTTATCCCTTTTAGATAAAACTATACTAAACATATCAACGTCACCAAATAATTGATTAAAACACACTGTTTTACAATGGAGGTCTACAATAGCCTCAACAGCACTGTAGGGTAGCACAATTGTGTAGCTGGAGGACAGCTAGTTTCCGTCCTCCTCTGGGTACATTGACTTCAATACAAAACCTAGGAGGTTCGTGGTTCTCACCCCCTTCCATAAACTTACACAGTAATTATGACAACTTCCGGAGGACGCCCTCCAACCTATCAGATCTCTTGCAGCATGAACTGACATGTTATCCACCCAATCAAAGTGACATGTTATCCACCCAATTGCCCGCCGGTGTAACTGCTAAACTGTTAGCTAACTGTACTGCATGATTGTAGCGGTTTTACTAATGCGTTAGTTCAAGTAGCTATGTTGACTTGACGTTAGCTAATATGGTGACAACCATGTTGGCTGTGTGTAGTGGTTAGCGGTTATGATATGAAGGTTTGACTTGGAAAGGTTTTTTTGCCTGGTCACAAACAGCTGATGTGTTGTGCACTGAAGTCCACAAGCGAAGGGAAAAGGTGAGAGGAGGAAGGCGCGTAGATGCGAGAAGGAATTATCCAACGATTAAAGGGATCATGCTGTTTGTATGTTGCTGCTATGAACATGAACTGTGTTTGCGTGTGATCAGGGGTGTATTCATTCCGTCAATTCTTTCTTAAATGGAAGCAAACGTAACAAAACGGGGATAAACAAACCTGTAGTTGTCTAATAGAAAGTCTTGTTTGCAACTGTTGGATTAATAGGTGATTTTTATCAATTTATTCTGCTCTATTTAATCTTAGATTCGAAAATGCTAATTAGCATCAGTAGACATCATGCAAGACTACAAATCTCTGCAAGCTCCTGCACGTCATCTCTAGCTGACGTAAGAAGTATTGTGTCAATCTAAAACTTGCACAAGACAGTTCACAGTATTGTCTATTTAAAGTAATTTTGCCAATTTATTCATTACTACATTTAGCTAACATTTGATCAGTCTTGTCCAGATCATCATCTGTAGTTCTTTATGATAGCCACATTAGCAGCTAATTAGCATTTCATTTTGGGGGGGTAAATACAGGCAAACATATTGATAAAAGTCACCTTGTCCTAGAGAGATTTACACAGTTATCAAAACATCACACCAAGGTAAGCCTACACGAAACACAGCCCTTATTTTAAGTGTTTCTAAAATCCCCTATGAGAAAAATGAATGGTGGAAAAATGATTTGAACTATTTCATATCAAATCAAATAAAAGTGTATTTGTCACATGCGCCGAATACAACAAACCTTGAAATGCTTACTTACAGGCTCTAACCAATAGTGCAAAAAAGGTATTAGGTGAACAATAGGTAAGTAAAGAAATAAAACAGTAAAAAGACAGGCTATATACAGTAGCGAGGCTATAAAAGTAGCGAGGCTACATACAGACACTGGTTAGTCAGGCTGATTGAGGTAGTATGTACATGTAGATATGGTTAAAGTGACTATGCATATATGATGAACAGAGAGTAGCAGTAGCGTAAAAGAGGGGTAGGCGGGTGGTTGGTGGCGGGACACAATGCAGATAGCCCGGTTAGCCAATGTGATAGCCCGGTTAGCCAATTGAGGTAGTATGTACATGAATGTATAGTTAAAGTGACTATGCATATGCATATATGATAAACAGAGAGTAGCAGCACCGTAAAAAGAGGGGTTGGGGGGGGCACACAATGCAAATACTCTGGGTATTTGTTCGGGAGTCTTATGGCTTGGGGGTAAAAACTGTTGAGGAGCCTTTTGTCCTAGACTTGGGACTCCGGTACCAATTGCCATGCGGTAGTAGAGAGAACAGTCTATGACTGGGGTGGCTGGGGCCTTTGACAATTTTTAGGGCCTTCCTCTGACACTGCCTGGTGTAGAGGTCCTGGATGGCAGGCAGCTTAACCCCAGTGATGTACTGGGCCGTACGCAATACCCTCTGTAGTGCCTTGAGGTCAGAGGCCGAGCAATTGCCGTACCAAGCAGTGATGCAACCAGTCAGGATGCTCTCGATGTTGCAGCTGTAGAACCTTTTGAGGATCTCAGGACCCATGCCAAATCTTTTTAGTTTCCTGAGGGGGAATAGGCTTTGTCGTGCCCTCTTTACGACTGTCTTGGTGTGTTTGGACCATTCTAGTATGTTGTTGATGTGGACACCAAGGAACTTGAAGCTCTCAACCTACTCCACTACAGCCCCGTCGATGAGAATGGGGGCGTGCTCGGTCCTCCTTTTCCTGTAGTCCATAATCATCTCCTTAGTCTTGGTTACGTTGAGGGATAGGTTGTTATTCTGGCACCACCCGGCCAGGTCTCTGACCTCCTCCCTATAGGCTGTCTCGTCGTTGTCGGTGATCAGGCCTTCCACTGTTGTGTCGTATGCAAACTTAATGATGGTGTTGGAGTCGTGCCTGGCCATGCAGTCGTGGGTGAACAGGGAGTAAAGGAGGGGACTGAGCACGCACCCCTGGGGAGCTCCAGTGTTGAGGAGCAGCGTGGCAGACGTGTTGCTACCTACCCTGACCACCTGGGGTCAGCCCGTCAGGAAGTTCAGGATCCAGTTGCAGAGGGAGGTGTTTAGTCCCAGGATCCTTAGCTTAGTGATGAGCTTTGAGGGTACTATGGTGTTGAACGCTGAGCTTTAGTCAATGAATAGCATTCTCACCTAATTGTTCCTTTTGTCCAGGTGGGAAAGGGTAGTGTGGAGTGCAATAGAGATTGCATCATCTGTGGATCTGTTTGGGCTGTATGCAAATTGGAGTGGGTCTAGGGTTTCTGGGATAATGGTGTTGATGTGAGCCATTACCAACCTTTCAAAGCACTTCATGGCTACGGACGTGAGTGCTATGGGTCTGTAGTCATTTAGGCAGGTTGCCTTTGTGTTCTTGGGCACAGGGACTATGGTGGTCTGCTTGAAACATGTTGGTATTACAGACTCAATCAGGGAAATGTTGAAAATGTCAGTGAAGACACCTGCCAGCTGGTCAGCACATGCCCGGAGCACACGTCCTGGTAATCCGTCTGGCCCCGCAGCCTTGGGAATGTTGACCTGTTTAAAGGTCTTACTCACGTCGGCTACGAAGAGCGTGATCACACAGTCATCTGGAACAGCTGATGCTCTCATGCATGCCTCAGTGTTGCTTGCCTCGAAACGAGCATAGAAGTGACTTAGCTCGTCTGGTAGGCTCGTGTCACTGGGCAGCTCGCGGCTGTACTTCCTTTTGTAGTCTGTAATAGTTTGCAAGCCCTGCCACATAAGACAAGCGTCAGCGTAGTATGATTCAATCTTAGCCCTGTATTGACGCTTTGCCTGTTTGATGGTTTGTCGCAGGGCATAGCAGGATTTCTTGTAAGCTTCCGGGTTAGAGTCCCGCACCTTGAAAGCGGCAGCTCTACCCTTTAGCTCAGTGCCAATGTTGCCTGTATTCCATGGCTTCTGGTTGGGGTATGTACGTACAGTCACTGTGGGGACGCGGTCCTCGATGCACTTATTGATAAAGCCAGTGACTGATGTGGTTTACTCCTCAATGCCATAGGAAGAATCCCGGAACATGTTCCAGTCTGTGAAAGCAAAACAGTCCTGTAGTTTAGCATCTGCTTCATCTGACCACTTTTTTTTATAGACTGAGTCACTGGTGCTTCCTGCTTAAATTTTTGCTTGGAAGCAGGAATCAGGAGGATAGAGTTGTGGTCGGATTTACCAAATGGAGGGCGAGGGAGAGCTTTGTACGTGTCTCTGTGTGTGGAGCACAGGTGATCTTGAATTTTTTTCCCTCTGGTTGCACATTTTACATGTTAATAGAAATTTGGTAGAACTGATTTAAGTTTCCCTGCATTAAAGTCTCCGGCCACTAGGAGCGCTGCCTCTGGGTGAGTGGTTTCCTGTTTGCTTATTTCCTTATATAGCTGATTGAGTGCGGTTTTAGTGCCAGAATCTGTCTGTGGTGGTAAATAAACAGCCACGAAAAGTATAGTTGAAAACTCTCTTAGCAAGTAGTGTGGCCTGCAATTTATCACAATATACTCTACTTCAGGTGAGCAAAATCTAGAGACTTCCTTAGATTTCGTGCACCAGCTGTTGTTTACAAATATGCACAGACCGCCCCCCCCCCCCTCATCTTATTGGAGTGTGCTGTTCTATCTTGCTGGTGCAGCGTATATCCCGCTAGCTGAATATCCATGTCGTCATTCAGCCACGATTCCGTGAAACATAGGATATTACAGCTTTTGATGTCCTGTTGGTAGGATATTCGTGATCGTACCTCGTCTAATTTATTGTCCAATGATTGCACGTTGGCGAATAGTATTGACGGTAACGGCAGCTTTCCCACTCGCCTTTTCCAGGTCCTGACCAGGCATCCGGCTCTTTGTCCTCTGTTCCTGCGTCGCTTCCTCTTGCAAATAACGGGGATGACGGCCCTGTGGGGTGTTTGGAGAATGTCTTGTGCGTCCTCCTTGTTGTAGAAAAAATCTTTGTCTAATCCAAGGTGAGTGATCGCTGTCCTGATATCCAGAAGCTCTTTTTTGCCGTTGCGGAAACATTATGTACAAAACAAGTTACAAATAACGCAAAACAAACCACATAATACACACAATTGGTTGGGAGCCCGTAAAACTGCTGCCATTTCTTCCGGCGCCATTTTAACCATTTGTTTTACCACTAGATTTTATGGGTATCATGACTGTGGTACTCTATGATTACATCCTAGATCAGCTAGATGCAGGCAAGATTGTGCAAGGCGACATTGAATGTGTCAATGTCTGTCATCTTGATTACTCAAATTTCTCTCGACCTGTGCATCTACATTGTAAACTTTCTTTCACAGGGTAGGTGGTAGCAACCTCATGATGGGTATAGGGAAAATTTGATTATCACGTATGTTACGTTGAGCTGGGTGAATGGAATATGAATGACAGTCATCCAATATGCTGTCATAGAAAAAAGGCCATGCTCATTAAAAGAAAATCATCGTCCTCCCTGATCTTAAACAGCACCGACCGCCACTCGTCTCTAGAGAGACTACATTTGCAGACATAGAAATAGAATCCATTGGATTGTATTTCTATGTTGCAGACCATGCAATCACCGTTGTTGCTAAGAGACCAGTTGTGGTCACTTTATTTTTGGTATTTCGGATGTTGATGAATATAATATCCATTTAATATGCAGCCACTATAATCATTTCATATGACAGGGTTTAATTGTTTGCATAGAGTCTCGTGACAGATTTATAAATTACACACATAAGATTGGGTTCTGGGTGATTAGATTGTTTGAATAACTATTTTCTATAAAAGGCAGAAGCTGTGCAGATACTCATTCATCTTTCAAGTCCAGAAGAGACAACTTTTAGCCTGAGCAACCCACCATTGTGATTGACAGTGATGGATAAACGGAGCTATGAAGACGATTGTTTGTACACACCTGTTCAAACCATTGATCACAATGCCTTTCTTATACAGGCAACATTGTAAGCTACAGGTCGTGATTAGGCTACTGTAGACTTTAGGTATAGGAAGAATATGACATATATCGGAATTTGTAAGTAGGTTGTCCACATCGTGCATTATAAAATAAACACACTTACCATATCTTTGGATGACTGGCATGGTATTTGATGAGAGACGCAGGCTGTTTGATTCATCTTGGACTCAGTTTCCTTTGACGAAGATAAAGACAAATTGATAAAGACAAATGAAATGTGGTCTAGAGTTTTCCAAGCTCAGGGTGCATGTTGCTATCAAATGTGTTCGGTGTCTAGAATACTTGGCAGTTACTGCATTCGATTTTTGTTGCCTCCTGGTGATGAGTTTTTCCAGTCGCTGCTCCTCTCGCTCTCCCTCTGTGAAAAATGTATCTGGCACATCTCCTCCAAAGCAGACTCTGAATATGTTACTTGTTTTACTGGGGTTGCTTCACGTGGAGAAGGGATAGTAAAAAAGAAATAGCTACAGCTGATTCTTCAAAAAAATATTAAAGCTAAGGAAAAGGGTTATTCAATTGTTTTGTCAAGTGTTTGTCTTTTTTGGTTCCTCTGAATTTTAGAAGTAAGACTTGAAATGAAATGTTTTGCTATGATGTATTTCTTGGTTCAGACTAAAATACTGTTATGCACCTCTGAAAAATTGTTCCGTTGCCTTCACTGATCTGCTTCGAGGACCACAATCTGTTGAACACTGCAGTAGCCTAATACATTTCTCACAACATTTCACTCACATTCCTTGAAGAGCTACCCTTAGATTAAGTCCCACTGGAGAAAATTGTAAAACACGCGGACTGAAGGATTTCTGGCGTGCCTACACACTGCATGAATATGTACACGGGGAGCTATCTTCAAGATCCTCAGGCTGTTCCTAAAGGCATGTTGAGCCCACTCACTTATGCCCTCTCTTTCCAAATACATGTTGCATTTACTGAATGGGTGTCATCTACAAGTGGAAATGATGTTACTGTAAAATAAATCAACAGAGTGCATTATCTGTTAGGTTATCACATTCATGGGATGTGCATTGCACTTGCTGAGGTGATCCATGACTGCTGTACATTAAGTATACAGTGATTGTACAAAACATTAAGAACACCTTCCTAATATTGAGTTGCAGCCCCTTTTGCCCTCAGAACAGTGCCAATTTGTTGGGGCATGGACTCTTACAAAGTGTCGAAAGCGTTCCACAGGGACGCTGGCCCATGTTGTCTCCAACGACTCCCACAGTTGTAACAAGGCTGGATGTCCTTTGGGTGGGGGACATATTCTTGATACTCACGGGAAACTGTTGAGTGTGAAAACCCCAGCAGCGTTGCAGTTCTTGACACACACTGATTGAAGTGGTTTTAACAGGTGACATAAATAAGGGCTTTCACCTGGATTAACCTGGTATGTCTATGTCATAGGAAGAGCAGGTGTTCCTAATGCTTTGTACACTTAGTTGAACAGTACATTTTTAAGGACAACCCATTGGGCATCAGTTCAATGTCTAGTTTTGATTTACATTTGGCTGAGTTGTCAACTAATGTGAATTCAACGTGAGTTAGGTTAAAAGTTGGGTGAAAAAAAATCCAAAATTCACTTACGTTGATGGCTTTTTGCAAATGCAATCAGTTTTCCATGTATATTCGAACTCATCACAATTTTTGGTTTATAGTTGAAATGACGTGGAAACAGCGTTGATTCAACCAGTTTTTGCCCAGTGGGAAATGAATCATTGCCAGCTTCTTCACATTCTTACATAACTAACAATACTGCTGCTTTATCAATGAGCTATTATGCATATCGTCATGATGAAAAATAACCAATACCTGAAAGTCATGAAGCTGGCAGAGGTAATATTAATGCACGTAAATACTTTTCATATGACTATTATTCACAGTTCAGACAGCACAATTATTTAAAAACTATAAGTATACAAGTAGGTTTTCACTTTGTAGCACTTCCATTTAGGCTTTCATTCATCGGCAACATTAATAATTGCAACATTGATCCTAATAGTTCCCTTTTTTCATTTCACACTGAGGTGATTTTTTATTATGAAGAGACACACATGTAGAGGAGGCAGTGTGTCAACAGAGTGGGCTGAAGCTGAGAGAGGACTCAGAGGATGAATACTGGCATAATTATAGAGAATACATGTTGGTCTCCAAATAGCAGCAGTGCAAAAACCACTCTCCTCAAACCAACACCGACACTTACATTACAGGACCAAAAGTATGTGGACACCTGCTCGTCGAACATCTCCTTTCAAAACCATAGCCATTAATATGGAGTTGGTCCCCGTTTGCTTTTATAACATCCTCAACTCCTATTGGAAGGCTTTCCACTAGATGTTGAAACATTGCTGCAGGGACTTGCTTCCATTCAGCCACAAGAGCATTGGTGAGGTTGGGCACTGATGTTGGGCGATTAGGCCTGGCTCGCAGTCTGCGTTCCAATTCATCCCAAAGGGGTTCGATGGGGTTGAGGTCAGGGCTCTGTGCAGGCCAGTCAAGTTCTTCCACACTGATCTCAACAAACCATTTCTGTATGGACCTCGCTTTGTGCACGGGGGCATTGTCATGCTGCTGAAACAGGAAAGGGCCTTTCCCAAACTGTTAGCACAATGTTGGAAGCACAGAATTGTCTAGAATGTCATTGTTTGCTGTAGCGTTACGATTTCCCTTCACTGGAACTAGCCCAAACCGTAAAAAAACAGCCCCAGACCATTATTCCTCTTCCCCAAAACTTTACAGTTGGCACAGTGCATTCTGGCGGATAGCGTTCTCCTGGCGTCCGCCAAATCCAAATTCATCCGTCGGACTGCCAGATGGTGAAACGTGATTCATTACTCCAGAGAACGCTTGGCATTGCGCAGGGTGGTCTTAGGCTTGCTCGGCCATGGAAACCCATTTCAAGAAGCTACCGCCGAACAGTTTTTGTGCTGAAGTTGCTTCCAGAGGCAGTTTGGAACTCGGTAGTAAGTGTTGCAACCAAGGACAGACAATTTTTACGTGAGCGGCCCCGTTCTGTGAGCTTGTGTGGCCTACCACTTCGCGGCTGAGCCGATGTTGCTCTTAGATGTTTCCACTTCTCAATAACAGCACTTACAGTTGACTGGCACAGCTCTAGCAGGGCAGACATTTGACGAACTGACTTGTTGGAAAGGTGGCATCCTATGACGATGCCACATTGAAAGTCACTGTGCTTTTCAGTAAGACTATTCTACTGCCAATGTTTTCGGATGGAGATTGCATGGCTGTGTCCTCGATTTTATACACCTGTCAGCAACGAGTGTGGCTGAAATAGCCGAATCCACTAATTTGAAGGGGTGTCCTCATACCTTTGTGTATATATAATGTAGCACAACGCAAGCAAGATTGTAACATCAAATATACCTTGACATCATACCTCAGAATGATGGAGACACAGACATTTCCCCAAAAATATAAAGGTCTGTAATGCATACAAACTGACTAGCTAAAATCCTTGCCAGCTAATATTAGCTAGCTACAGTTACCTCATTTCAACTCTGATTTGCAAGCTGAGTAGCTAGCTAGCATTTGTGTTCTTCATCTGCTAACCCCAAACAGCACACCTGACACTGTTTTCATAAACGTGTATTATGTGTAGGGCAAAAATGTATTAAGAATCAAACTATGGTAATAGCTCATGTCAAACTACTACTAACATCGTCCAAGACACAAAGGGACCATTATGACTGACCCTTGCTGACATTTTTTAACTCTAATACCTCACATGAAGCAGTACTACCCTCGCTCTTACCAAGCATACAATAGGACAGAGTAGGTGCACAGCTGACCTCAGCTAAATGTACATCTAAATGCCTTTTAAAGTGGTCAGTAAGCTAAATCAGGGTCACACAGTGATTCTTGGTAGTCTTAAACAAATCTGCTTTGAAACAAAAGTATACAACTCACACACAAGGTTATGGGCTTAAAAAAAGACACATGTACCATGTGATATATAGAGTTGAAATGTATTCAATTTTGAGTTTGCATCCAAATATTACCATAGCCAAGGGAAGTAGGGGTGCTGAAAAATCTGAATAAATAATATATACTGAACTTGCAACCATTTCAGTGATTTTACTGAGTTAGAGTTCATATGAGGAAATCAGTCAATTGAAATTAATTCATTAGGCCATAATCTATGGATTTCACATGACTGGCAATACAGATATGCATCTGTTGATCACAAATACCTTTAAAAGAAATTGCCTCACAATGGGCCTCAGGATCTCATCACGCTATTTTTGTGCATTCAAATTACCATCGATAAAACGCAATTGCGTTCATTGTCCCTAGCTTATGCTTGCCCATACCATAACCCCACTGCCACCATGGGGCACTCTGTTCACAACGTTGACATCATCAAACCGCTCGCCCACACAATGCCATACACTTGGTCTGCAGTTGTGAGGCCGGTTGGACGTATTGCAAACTTTTCTAAAACAATGTTGGAGGCGGCTTATGGTAGAGAAATTAACATAACATTTTCTGGCAACAGCTCTAGTGGACATTCCTGTAGTCAGCATGCACTGGGCCTTTCCTAGTCCTGTATTAGCAGACCGATATAACCTGTCTCAAACCCCCCCCCCCCCCAAACTACTTCTTGCAGCTATGAATATTACACTTTATATACATCACAGAAGACTGAAATATAACAAAACTGTTTGACATAGGAACACTGGATTTTTGTTGTTTTATTTTTATTTATAATCCTTATTAGTTATGAAATTATGAAATATATTAATAACATTCCACCCATGAGGCCAAAGAGTGCGCTTTTTGGTCATTGAATTCAGTAAAGGGCTACTCATAGCAGTCTAACACTCTAAATCCCAGCACCTAAATCTTCGAAGACATGGTACGGTTATAGTAATATTTGAGAAGGCAGAGTTTTTGACAAATACACTATGGGAGTTTACATTACATGAAAACGTTTCAGGAAATACATTTTGCATGCATCTATCACAGGGAAAATACGCTTTTTCGATGTATAGAGGCATACACACTACACCCTTTTTGCTTTAGAAGGCTGCTCAGGAAGATATGAGTGTCTGTGTGGGTGGGTGGGAAATCACAAGTCCATCCAATTGGAAAGGACTGGTAACTAAGACAAATTAGTGGCATAAATTCTTCACAGGTTTTGTGATTTGAATGATACATTTCAGTTGAAATTACAAAGTACACAGAATGTCAGTAGGTGTTTGATAAATACATTTCAGTCTGCTTTCAGATTAATATAGGATCATGTACCTTCTATTTTGTTTAATCAGTTGCATGTAAGGCCTGCAGTATTTACTGTATGCTGCAATTCAGCTTTTAGCTCCAAATGTGTACTATTCAAATAAAACCTGTATATATAATTCACTCAAGACAGTCATGTTAAATACATTGATTAACTTTGTCACAGATCACGATACAGTATTAAAACAAAAACCAATGAACCCTTCAGTAATGTTCAAAAGAAAATATGTCTCCAATCATTTAACCAACAGGTCAAGTTGTGATTCTCACCTGATGACTTCAGGACATGCCGGACAGTCTGATGGTGGTCTGATCTTTCAGTGACCTGGCATCGGGAATTATGTCAGACGTCTGGTCATGGGCCTTTGAAGGGGAAAATGTTAAATACACATCTAATTTAGCTTTGTGGAACTGTTAATGACAGCACAGAATTCAAATCGTTTTTTTGATGAGTTAAAAACGCACTTACCACTTACTTAGTCTTCAGTTGGCAATTGCAAGGAGCGAAATTTCACGATGCCACTTCGGAACAAGCGAAACGCAAAGCAATTGTTCACCTGCCTGAGCCATACTAATGTTATGAAGAACTGTTAAATGAGCCATGTGCCGCCTACCATCTTCACCCAACATCTAACGAGCGCAAAACTTCTTCATTCCAGCATAAATAAATATAACCCAGGCCCTACGTGGATTTGAGTCCTACTCAGTTCACCATTACTTGAAGACCTAAACATTTGACATTGGCAATATTAGTACAATCTATTCCTCCAAAAGGGAATAAGATACTTTTTGATAAATCACATTAATACAAAAATGATAACTTTACCAGTGCATGCTAACAAAGTAAAGAAACTTTGACAAACCTAAAGGTATGTTAAATCATGGTAGTCAGATGTGTCAGTCATGCTTGGGGAGTGGCATCATCCCTTCTGGTGTCCTCGGCTAAACCCAGGACCAGTAATAAAACACAAGCATCAATTACAATTAGTTCATGTGGCCAATGTCCTTGGCGTAATTTGGATACACTGACATAACACGCACTCATTGTGTCATATTTAAGCAATAAGGCATGAGAACCCAGGGATTATCGTGTGACAGCCCTTAGGAGGGTGTTATTCACGATAATTACCCGGTTCGAGGGTCTTATTGCTTTTTTATAAAACAGGTTGTTTGGATCCTGATTGGTTGATAGCAGGGAGTTATTCACAACAATTACATTATTTAGCAGATGCTCTTATCCAAAGCGATTTACAGGATAAATTAAGGTTAATTGCCTTGCTCACGGGCACATCGATAGATGTTTTTACCTAGACAGCTCAGGGATTCGAACCAGTGACATTTTTGTTACTGGCCAAATGCTCTTAACTTCTAGGCTACCTGCCACCCTTTCTCCGGGTAATGCCTGTTAACAATCCCGGGGTAATGCCTGTTACCAGTTCCATTTGAATTATCAATGTGCGTCTACTGTTCCACAGCCCAGCTAGACAATTCATGAACTTAATCTCCCCTGGAAAAAAGCATCTAGATATTATTTCCCCATGCTACTAGCCTAGCATTTGATTTGCAAAAGTTTGTCTAAACCTTGCTGCCTGCCTCTCCACCGTGCCATAGAGCAGGGGTTTTCAAACTTGTCTTGCCCAGGGACCCCCGCCCAGGCAAACCGGCAACCCAGAGACCCCATCGTCTGTTAGCAAAAAAAGATCTAATCACGTCTTGTCTTATCATCAGGTGAATGCAGGGGAGAACGACTGCCGGTTCTCATTGAATCCACAGAAGTTCAAGGCCAACCGAGCTACTGCAGGCATTGTTAAAAGAAAAAAGGATCCCCATTATAGTGAATGGGAAAATGGTCATTATTGTGGTCAATATTCTTGTAAATAAGACAATCCAAGAAAATTGTGTGTAGTTTGATGAGAAAAAATAAATTTAATCAATTTTAGAATACGGCTGTAAAATAACAAAATATTGAAAAAGTCAAGGGGTCTGAATACTTCCCGAATGCACTGTAGGTATTCCTCTTATCTAGGTGGGTGAGGGCAGTGTGGAGTGCAATTGAGATTGCATCATTTATGGATCTGTTGGGGGCGGTATGCAAATTGGAGTGGGTCTAGGGTGTCTGGGATGGTGGAGTTAATCTGTGCCATAACCAGCCTCTCAAAGCACTTCATGATTACAGAAGTGAGTGCTACAGGGTGGTAGTCCTTGTGGCATGAAGCCTTAGAGTTCTTGGGGACAGGAATAATGGTGTTCATCTTAAAACATGTGGGGATTACAGACTGGGACAAGGAGAGGTTGAAAATGACTGTGAATATGCCTGCCAGCTATTCTGCGCATGCTCCGAGAATGCACCCTGGAATACTGTCGGGCCCCGCGGGTGTTGACCTGATTAAAGACTTTTCTCACGTCGGCCTCAGATAGCAAGATCACCCAATCCACACGGTCGGTGAGGGCCCTCACACCTGGCACGATGTTGTTGCTGTCAAAACATGCATAAAAAACATGGAGTTTGTCTGGTAAAGAGGCATCGTTGGGCAGATCACGGTTGGGTCTTCCTTTGTCATCCGTAATGGACTGTAGTCCCTGCCATACGTGGCGGGCGTCGGAGCCTGGGTAGTATGATTACACCTTATTCCTATATTGCCCTTTTGCTCATTTGATGACTCCGCGGAGGTCATAGCGGGACTTCTTGTACTTATTCCTGTCCTCTGCCATGGCCTCAGAGTTGTCTACGATAGCTCTGTGTGCGGTAGCCCTGTCCTTTAGTTTAGCGCCAAACTCTGTGTTACTCCAGGGCTTTTGATTGGGGAAGAGGCGAACCCTCACCATGGGGACAACATCGCCGATATATTTTCTAATGATGCCGGTGACAGAGTCGGTTAGTGGAGTCTCAAAACATATTCAAATCAGTGCTAGCAAAGCAGTCCTGTAGCATAATCTCTGATTCAACAGAGCGAGTCACAGTACTTCCTGTTTGAGTTCTGCTTGTAAACAGGAAACAGAAGTATGGAGTCATGATCTCATTTGCCAAAAGGCGGACGAGGGAAGGCCTTGTATGCTGACTTGTGGGTAGAATAACAGAGGTAGGACTTTATCGCCCGTAGTGGCATTGGAGACGTATTGATGGAAGTTGGGCATCCCGTGTATTAGTGACGCGGAATTAAAATCGCCGGCAACCAGAAAAGCAGCCTCTGGATGTAGGGTTTCTTGCTTGTTTATAGCCTTGTACAGCTCGTTAAGTGCCAGCTTGTTATTTGTCTTGTACTGAGGTGGAATGTATACAACAGTCACGATGACAGCTGAAATCTCCCTCGGGAGGTAAAAGGGTCGGCATTTGGCCATCAGGTATTCCAAGACAGGTGAACAGTGGGTCAACACTTCCACCGCGCTGGAGTTAGCATACCAGTTGGTGTTCATGTCTCCCCCCCTAGATGTCCCTGACTCCACTGTCCAGTCCATCTGGTGAATGGAGAATCAATCGAGTTGGATAGCCATGGGGGGTATCTTGTCCGAGAACCATGTTTCAGAAAAGAAGAGACCTGTCCGTCTGTCCATTTATGTTGACATACTCATGTTCCAGGAGCCATGTTGAATTGCATTTACCCATGACTCCCACCTAGGTAAATCAACCATCATTCTAAGACAAGCTTAAAATTGACTCAATGGTAAAGTTTTTTTTTTTTTACTTATGCTGCGGTCTAAACCAAGTGTGAAGGTGGTATTACCACATACGACTGGGAAGAATCCACTTGAACACCCCTCCAATTCGTAATTACAAGTGGGAAACACATCTATGATGCCGCGTTCAAAACAACTGGCTACTCGGATCTTGGAACTCGGAAACCTCTGACTACCGACTTCAGTGTGTTCAAGACAACTGGGAACTTGGGGAAAAAATTAGCTCCGACTGGGAAAAATAGTTTTGAGCAGTCATCAACGGAATTCCAGCTCCTTTATCTTGAGTGGTCAACTCGGGAAATTCCAGCCGGACACTCGGGCATCTTGCTAGAGCTCTGACTCTAAAACCGGAAGATCACTGATGTCATGATTTGACCATATTTTTGGGGGGTAGTTTCCAGTTGTCTTGAAACCACCATCATTCCTGAACACCAACTTCTCCCACATGCTGACCTCAGACGTCAACTACTGAGAAAATGACCTCGATAACAGCATTTTCGGCAGTTAAATGTAACAACAAAACATTATTTATAAAAAGCAATCTATTATTATGGTTTTTGAACACTACAATTTCTTTACAAGCACGACACTGTAGCTGTACTTTTTTATTTATTTATAAAAATAAAAAAATCTTATAAGGGGTGTAGCTGTACTTTTAGTTTATGGTTAACACAGCTGGTTGGCCATTAGCCAATCAACGTTTCTCAACTAGTTCAAGCATGTGAATGCATCCAACCGGTATTTACGGCTAATTACCATATCCAGTTGGTTATGAATGCAGCATTATTGGTGCTTTTTTTGATAGTTGCGGGCAAAAATGATTGATTTGCTCAGGCAATTCTGACATTTTGCAGTGATTCCTGTCCAATGTGTCACAAAAATGCACTGGTGAGGGAAAAGTATGGCTTGATTGAACCATTTTCGGCTGTAAAAGTGCGGCGATTGGTTAAAATTGAGAGCCCTCTTTTTGAAATGCGGTGATCAGACAGTAACATTGCAGTTATTTAAATGTTATTGGGCAGTTTTCCATTGAAAAAAGTCCTGCCTGTGTAAGTGGGAGTTCCCGCTCTTGCATGAGCAAGCCAGAGATTGGGCATTCCTCTGCCCAGGCGTTGCTGACACATACTAGATCTAAAAACAACTGGATAGTTAATTTAAGTATCAGCTAAGAGCTAAACACATATGTTATCCCAATCTGTTAGTCGATGACACAGTCTATGAGCGGCACACAACCATTGGTTGATGCATGCAATGTCTGAGCAGGGGAACACGACCTATATGGAGGAACCGTGAGCTCATGCGGGAAAGCATGCTCACACGAGAGGAAACAACCACCTACAGACAGGAACCTTGGTTTTAAATGGTAAACAGCCATATTAAACATCTCTATCCACCATCTTTGGTATATACAACTCATGTCTATTTTATGTTAATTCCTGATGAAGACACTCCCTGAAATATGTTGGGGGGGGGGGGGGATTCTGAAGAAATATTCCATTGTCCTACTAAGATTGCTGAATATCATTTACTCTTCATGTTAACTGCATTGTTCATTCACCTTGGTTTGAAAGTAATGTAGCGAAAGCACTTTCTAGACTTAATACACTTACTGTACCATTAAAATAGTCCTTTCAGGTCATAACCATCGAGACACATTTATAGAAATATCTGTCTGCCTTTATTGGAATGTGGGTAGGCGTTGAAATCCACAGATTTGGTACATGGTCAAATACACGAGACCCTCGACAGCAATGATGGTTTAACAGTCATTTCAATTTAACGGATAATAAATGTAACTTATTTTGTAAAGATATTGTATGATTCAGGGATTCATGGATTATTTCAAACCAATTCACGAAGCGACCACACAACAAAACAAAAAAACTGTGGATGGTAAGACTATGTATTAGTTTGAGAGAATAAAACTACTGTCAATATTACATGGGTAGTTATGGGTTCAGGCCCCCAAAAAAGGATTCATATATATACACACACACACGTTCACAAGTTTGGGGTCACGTAGAAATGTCCTTGTTTTTGAAAGAAAAGCTCATTTTTTGTCCATTAAAAAAGCATCAAATTGATCAGAAATAGAGTGTAGACATTGTGAATGTTGTAAATGACTATCGTAGCTGGAAACGGCTGACTTTGAATGGAATATCTACATAGGCCCATTATCAGCAACCATCACTCCTGTGTTCCAATGGCACGTTGTGTCAGTTAATCCAAGTTTATAATTTTAAAAAGGCTAATTGATCATTAGAAAACCCTTTTGCAATTATGTTAATACAGCTCAAAACTGTTGTTCTGATTAAAGAAACATCTTTCACCCTTCACAGAACAGCGCAAACTGGCTCTAACCAGAATAGAAAGAGTGGGAGGCCCCGGTGCACAGCTGAGCAAGAGGACAAGTACATTAGAGCGTCTAGTTTGAGAAACAAACACCAGTCTCAATGTCAACAGTGAAGAGGAGACACCGAGATGGGGTTTGCAAAAAAAAAGCCATATCTCAGACTGGCCAATAAAAAGATTAAGATGGGCAAAAGAACACAGACACTGGACAGAGGAACTCTGCCTAGAAGGCTAGCATCCCGGAGTCGCCTCTTCACTGTTGATGTTGAGACTGGTGTTTTGCGGGTACTATTTAATGAAGCTGCCAGTTGAGGACTTGTGAGGCGTCTGTTTCTCAAACTAGACACTCTAGTGTACTTGTCCTCTTGCTCAGTTGTGCACCGGGGCCTCCCACTCTTTCTATTCTGGTTAGAGCCAGTTTACGCTGTTCTGTGAAGGGAGTAGTACACAGCGTTGTACAAGATCTTCAGTTTCTTAGCAATTCTCGCATGGAATAGCCTTAATTTCTCAGAACAAGAATAGACTGGCGAGTTTCAGAAGAAAGTTATTTGTTTCTGGCCATTTTAAACCTGTAATCGAACCCACAAATGCTGATGCTCCAGATACTCAACTAGTCTAAGGCCAGTTTTATTGCTTCTTTAATCAGAACAACAGTTTTCAGCTGTGCTAACATAATTACAAAAGGGTTTTCTAAATGATCAATTAGCCTTTTATGATAAACTTGGATTAGCTAACACAACGTGCCATTGAAACACAGGAGTGATGGATGCTGATAATGGGCCTCTGTATGCCTATGTAGATATTCCATTCAAAATCTGCCGTTTCCAGCTACAATAGCCATTTACAACATTAACAATGTCTACACTGTATTTATGATCAATTTGATGTTATTTTAATGCACAAAAAAAAACGTGCTTTTCTTTCAAAACAAGAACATTTCTAAGTGACCCCAAACTTTTGAACGGTAGTGTGTACACATGCACAGTCGTGGCAAAAAGTTGAGAATGACATATATACATTTTCACAAAGTCTGCTGCCTCAGTGTCTTTAGATATTTTTGTCAGATGTTACTATGGAATACTGATGTATAATTACAAGCATTTCATAAGTGTCAAAGGCTTTTATTGACAATTACATGAAGTTGATGCAAAGAGTCAATATTTGCAGTGTTGCCCCTTCTTTTTCAAGACCTCTGCAATCCGCCCTGGCATGCTGTCAATTAGCTTATGGGCCACATCCTGACTGATGGCAGCCCATTCTTGCATAATCAATGCTTGGAGTTTGTGGGTTTTTGTTTGTGCACCCGCCTCTTGAGGTTTGACCACAAGTTCTCAATGGGATTAAGGTCTGGGGAGTTTCCTGGCCATGGACCCAAAATATCGATGATTTGTTCCCTGAGCCACTTAGTTATCACTTTTGCCTTATGGCAAGGTGCTCCATCATGCTGGAAAATGCATTGTTCGTCACCAAACTGTTCCTGGATGGTTGGGAGAAGTTGCTCTCGGTGGATGTGTTGGTACCATTCTTTATTCATGGCTGTGTTCTTAGGCAAAATTGTGAGTGAGCGGACTCCCTTGGCTGAGAAGCAACCCCACACATGAATGGTCTCAGGATGCTTTACTGTTGGCATGAACCAGGACTGATGGTAGCGCTCACCTCGTCTTCTCCGGACAAGCTTTTTTCCAGATGCCCCAAACAATCGGAAAGGGGATTCAGAGAAAATGACTTTACCCCAGTCCTCAGCAGTCCAATCCCTGTACCTTTTGCAGAATATCAGTCTGTCCCTGATGTTTTTCCTGGAGAGAAGTGGCTTCTTTGCTGCCCTTCTTGACACCAGGACATCCTCCAAAAGTCTTCGCCTCACTGTGCGTGCAGATGCACTCACACATGACTGCTGCCATTCCTGAGCAAGCTCTGTACTGGTGGTGCCCCGATCCCGCAGCTGAATCAACTTTAGGAGACGGTCCTGGCGGCTTGCTGGACTTTCTTGGGTGCCCTGAAGCCTTCTTCACTACAATTGAACCGCTCTCCCTGAAGTTCTTGATGATCCGATAAATGGTTGATTTAGGTGCAATCTTACTGGCAGCAATATCCTTGCCTGTGAAGCCCTTTTTGTGCAAAGCAATGATGACGGCACGTGTTTCCTTGCAGGTAACCATGGGTGACAGAGGAAGAACAATGATTCCAAGCACCACCCTCCTTTTGAAGCTTCCAGTCTGTTATTTGAACTCAATCAGCATGCCAGAGTGAACTCCAGCCTTGTCCTCGTCAACACTCACACCTGTGTTAACGAGAGAATCACTGACATGATGTCGGCTGGTCCTTTTGTGGCGGGGCTGAAATGCAGTGGAAATGTTTTTGGGGGATTCAGTTCATTTGCATGGCAAAGAGGGACTTTGCAATTCATCTGATCACTCTTCATAACATTCTGGAGTATATGCAAATTGCCATCATACAAACTGAGGCAGCAGACTTTGTGAAAATTAATACTTGTGTCATTCTCAAAACTTTTGGCCATGACTGTATATATATATATATATATATAACTCAATAATATGAAATATCAACGAGCTCTAACCTTGAACACTCAGAGAAGTGCATCTGAAAAAAAGAGCTATTGACTAAATATAATCCAACTGTACGTGTGGATACCATAATAATAACATACGTCGGGCACATACATAACCATACATGAGTTGACTTTATTATCTTGCACATTATTTTGTGTCCACACAATTGCTCTGAAAATTCTTTTGGCTTTAAGACACCATTTCCTTATCTTTTACATAGATATTCACCCCCCGTTTGTCAGCCTGATAGTTGGTCTGCAGTTGATGAATGAGTCATTCTCCATAGGAATAGAATCTAGTCATTCTATTTCTATGTCATTCTCTTCCTGTATTTTGTCTTTAACCGTAGCCCTGGAAATAGGCTGGATTAAGCAGCGACCGTAGTGCAGTAATGCAACTCTGCCTCTGTCCGTCCACTCCATTCTGCTCCAACTGCAAGCTCCAGTGATAACCGAGGGAAGTCCTTTTTAAGACATGACCCCGAAGACAGGGTTATGGCGGCAGATGCTCGGTCCGATCTCCTCATAGTCTTTTTTGGTGTGGCACACTTGGTAAAACTCCGGCTGAGGAAAGAGTAGATATGACCGTTATTATTTGTTGGTGTACACTTTTCCTTTCAAGTTTCCTATTATATATTCTAACCAAGGCTAACAAAGCCTCCAAGTGTGTCTTCAGCTTTTACATCAGTAGAATATATATACATCTCTGATAGAGGGATCTTTGTCTGTTAACTCATGTTACTAAGTTCTAGAACTCACAGTTGATGCCAACATAGACCCGCCAAACCAAACAGCATATCTCTGCATGTGGTGAGTGATAACTTGCACGTCGATGGGTTTGGGCTGGCAAGAAAACATGAAACATGTTATTATTGAGCCAATAACACCTATGATTATGCTGGAAATGCAAAATATGACATCATTTTGAACATTTTAGGAGCCACAACACCCATAAAGCTGTAGCATTCCTATAGAGTACATCAGCTGACTAGGTCAAATGTAAATCGGTTCTCACCTTCAGCTTGCCACCGCTCAGTTCCTCACTGAGTTTTAGTCTGCCATCCACTGTCCTTTTCAGGTCCCTCTGCAGACGTCGGCCAAAATCTCTGAACATAGTGGAGCCTCCAGAGAGCACGATGTTCTGCATAGCAACAGACAAGGTAAATAGACACTTGGAACCTCGACATACTCCTGAATAGATCATTTAGAAAGTAAAACACATTTCATCCTCCTACTTAAATCTCATAACTTCTGGATGGAGACAAGTCTCAGTATCTGGCAGAAGTTTATCGTTTCAGTACATCATGAGGACCGCTTTTCTATTGTCAAACACAATGTTCTTGTCGCCTGTCATGTGAATGAAATAAAACAAAACTTGAACTCCCCAGACGTACCTTGTAGAGGGGACGTCTGACGTCAATAGGGCAGTTCTGAATGACCTCGTCAACAACCTCGGAGATGGGTTGGGTGAAGTCAGGGTTGGCAAACTGGGGGAGGAGAAAACACATACAGTACAACCAATGTTATTATGATACAATTAGAGCTAAGTGATTAACAGAAATGTCAGTTCAATTATTTGAATTCGTTCAGTTTTTTTCCCTGTGAGCTCAATGCCACTCACAGTTTCTCTAGAGATAAATCAGATCCAGCCTGAACTGTGCAATGTAGTTGTAGTTTCCAACAGGCCAATATTCTACATAGTTTAGTGCATAAAAAAGTGGTAATTAACTACAATGACCATAATCCATTGTGCATCTACTTGTCCAGTCTTTCTTTTATGCCTGCTACTGAACAGAGACGAAAGAGTGGTCGTGAGGTGACAGAGAGCAGCTGTTACTTTGCGAGGTACATCATATGACACCTGCGCGTCGAACATCTCATTCCAAAATCATAGGCATTAATATGGAATTGGTCCCCCCTTTGCTGCTATAACAGTCTCCACTCAAGGCTTTCCACTAGATGTTGGAACATTGCTGCAGGGTCTTGCTTCCATTCATCAACAAGAGCGTTAGTGAGGTCGGGCACTAATGTTGGGTGATTAGGCATGGCTCGTAGTCACCGTTCCAATTCATCCCTAAGGTGTTTGATGGGGTTGAGGTCAGGCCAGTCAAGTTCTTCCACACCGATTTCGAAAAACCATTTCTGTATGCACCTCGCTTTGTGCACGGGGCTATTGTCATGCTGAAACAGGAAAGGGCCTTCCCCAAACTGTTGCCACAAAGTTGGAAGCACAGAATCGTCTAGAATGTCATTGTATGCTGTAGCGTTACGATTTCCCTTCACTGGACCTATGGGGCCTAGCCCGAACCATGAAAAACAGCCCCAGACCTTTGCATTCGGGCACATAGCGTTCTCCTGGCATCCGCCAAACACAGATTCGTCTGTCGGACTGCCAGATAGTGAAGCCTGGTTCATCACTCCAGAGAACACATTTCCACTGCTCCAGAGTCCAAGGGCGGCGAGCTAGACACTACTCCAGCCAACGCTTGGCATTACGCATGGTGATCTTAGGCTTGTGTGCGGCTGCTCAGCCATCAAAACCCATTTCATGAAGCCCCCGACACAGTTATTGTGCTGACGTTGCTTCCAGAGGCAGTTTGGAACTCGGTAGTGAGTGTTGCAACCGAGGACAGATGATTTTTACGCGCTATACGCTTCAGCACTTGGCGGTCCCATTCTGTGAGCTTGTGTGGCCTACCACTTCGCGGCTGAGCCGTTGTTGCTCTTAGATGTTTCCACTTCTCAATAACAGCACTTACAGTTGACCGGCAGAGCTCTAGCAGGGCAGACATTTGACAAACTGACTAGTTGAAAAGGTGGCATCCTATGAGGGTGCCACGTTGAAAGTCCCTGAGCTCTGCAGTAAGGTCATTCTACTGCCAATGTTTGTCTACGGAGATTGCATGGGTGCGCGCTCAATTTTATACACCTCAGCAACGGGTGTGGCTGAAATAGCCGAACCCACTAATTTCAAAGGATCCACATACCTTTGTATATATAGTGTATCTCTACCTGAATATACATGATCTAAATGTTTGACAGTTGGTATTCAGCAGTCATAAAAGTATGCCTTATTCAATTTGAAGAACTACAAAATTGTGATTTTGTCAGACAGCAGCTCTATAGAGATGAGATGATGACTTGGAATGAAATAATAAAGTCATCAAATAAAACAAATGTAATATACACAACAACTGAAATATTTTATTAAAGTAAAGTCACTAAATAAATGGTTATAAGTGATAAGCAGTGACGGGCAGTCACTACCATCATGAGACTTTTATTAATTGTTTTATTCTGTGTTGTTACAGTATTCGACCCACATAACGCACAACGCATTTCATGTTTTCAAAAAAATTATATTAAAACCGAAATCTGTGATGTTTTAATAAATCGAACCAAAAAGCACTAATCGCTCAGCACTAGATACAATACATTACATAACACAAGCACAACAATATACACTGCTCAAAAAAATAAAGGGAACACTTAAACAACACAATGTAACTCCAAGTCAATCACACTTCTGTGAAATCAAACTGTCCACTTAGGAAGCAACACTGCTTGACAATAAATTTCACATGCTGTTGTGCAAATGGAATAGACAACAGGTGGAAATTATAGGCAATTAGCAAGACACCCCCAATAAAGGAGTGGTTCTGCAGGTGGTGACCACAGACCACTTCTCAGTCCCTATGCTTCCTGGCTGATGTTTTGGTCACTTTTGAATGCTGGCGGTGCTTTCACTCTAGTGGTAGCATGGAACGGAGTCTCAACCCACAAAAGTGGCTCAGGTAGTGCGGCTCATCCAGGATGGCACATCAATGCGAGCTGTGACCTGAATCCAATTGAGCACATCTGGGACATCATGTCTCGCTCCATCCACCAACGCCACGTTGCACCACAGACTGTCCAGGAGTTGGCGGATGCTTTAGTCCAGGTCTGGGAGGAGATCCCTCAGGAGACCATCCCCCACCTCATCAGGAGCATGCCCAGGTGTTGTAGGGAGGTCATACAGGCACGTGGAGGCCACACACACTACTGAGCCTCATTTTGACTTGTTTAAGGACATTACATCAAAGTTGGATCAGCCTGTAGTGTGGTTTTCCACTTTCATTTTGAGTGTGACTCCAAATCCAGACCTCCATGGGTTGATAATTTGATTTCCATTGATCATTTTTGTGTGATTTTGTTGTCGCACATTCAACTTGTAAAGAAAAAAGTATTTAATAAGAATATTTCATTCATTCAGATCTAGGATGTGTTTATTTTAGTGTTCCCTTTATTTTTTTGAGCAGTGTATATTGAAAATGGGATCATACCTCTGGGTGGAAGAAGATCTCAGGGCCAAGGAAGCGCTCATAGCCCACGTCGATGGTGAACTCCTTCTTGCTGATGGAGTTGATGCCCGTGTACTGCTTGATCCACTTAGAGCCGTCCACATCGTACTTGTTGAACTCTTTCACCAGGTCAGGGCAGACATAACTGAACCTTTCCTGGAACACAATATGGAATCATTATCAATTGTAAATCATAACAGAGTGTACATAAGACACTGGGTAGATGCCAAAGAGTTAACAAGGAGTCATGATCTGTGACTGTACATCTCTATTCAATGATGCAGCAATACTGACCTCTGCTGTTGAACCTGAGAAATGCTCACAAATAGTACAGGTAATACTTCCTTTGGTTTGTGTAGGGAACAAAAAGTTATAAATGTGCAGGTACCTTGATGGCTTTTGGTGTTTCCAATGACTGCTCTGGTGGGATGCCCACCTCCCGCTCTCTCAGCAGCTGCTGGGTGAAGTAGGTGATGTCTCGACCAGCGATGGGGATGTGCTTTATACAGCTACCGATGACGTAGCCTTCCGCCTGGAAGAAAACACAACACCGATTGACAACACAATCTATTATCGCTCGTACAGGAATGTAATGTTACCATGTATGTGTTAGCAATAGTATATAGTTAGAATACATCCGAGTAGTGTTCAGTAGGGCACACTGTTCCAAACTTTTGCAGCAGATTAAGAAAATGTATTCTTGTTGGACAAGTTCAGGAAGTACCTTCCCGCTTCACTTTGTTTCAAAACGTTTGCTACCTACTAAACATGACCCAGTTCTAGTAAAGACTATATGGAATGATGATCGAACGAATGTACCCACCACTGGGATGACGTGGGTGACCCCATCACCGCTGTCAATCACCGTCCCCGTCAGGGTCCTCTCGCCCAATTGTCTGGAGGTCCATGAGGCTGCCAGCGCCAGGACCGCCTGAGGAGGAAAACACAGACCTTGTCACTTTCCACTAATGACGACAACCCGTATTTGCAAAGCGTCTTAGATCAGGAGTGCTAAATCTAGGATCAGTTTAGACTTTTAGATCACAATCAATAAAATTATATATATAGTCAGGGGAGTGAACCTAGATCAGCACTCCTACTCCTGTTTTGAAAAGGGACCCAGAATTGAGATCCACCCAGGGGTTTCACAGACACCCTCATTTCCTCTGTGAAGTGTGTTGAGAGTTGTGATAATGCACTCAAAATCAAGTTTGACTTGACCCTTGAACATGAAGAGGTGCAGGGAAGAGATGATATAGAACCAACCAAGAACATAGAGAGGATTTACCTGTACAGCGATGTAAAGACCTGGAACGTTGAAGGACTCAAACATAATCTCTGCTGTGTACTCTCGGTTTTCAGGGGTATTCAGAGGAGGCTCTGTCTGTGGAAAAGAAAAGTACAAATCCCATAGGTTCCTGCTACTAAATAGCATACTTTCCACACTAACGTGCATGTTATGAACGTACCAAGAGGAAGTAGTGGTCTTCGGGCTCTGCACGCAGATACTTGAAGATGACCTGTTCCATGAACCTCTCCATGAGATCCCAGTCATCCACGATCCCATGACGAATGGGCCACTGTTACAAGGGGAACAACCACACCCAAAATTATTTTTTCCATTAGGCTACTCAGTTCTAACAGGCATTCAGCATGACTTTACATTTCAACTTTAAAAAAGGGGCAATGACAAAGCGAACTCCCCGACACGGTTGTTTCGGGGGAAAAAAGCTGACTAATGGGCTGAAGAAATTGAACCGCTCTAAAATGCATAGATAGAGATATAGTTGCAAAGACTGACCATCCAACATCGTAGTTTTCACCATGTTTTGTTTACAAACATTGGAGTAAAACAAGAGTTATATTTTCGGTTCTGATGGGATATGCCAGTTGAACTAAGCACATGAGGCATTTTGAAGTTATATTCTTTAAGAACTAATATCATTAAAGTYCAAAAAAGTATGTAGCAACTGCAGACTTCCCCTTTAAGTAAACCTCCATCACTGGAAAATGCAATGTACCTTTGTTGCATAATTTGGTTTGTCTATTGCCTCGTCACCGATGTAAAAGTCCAGGTCGTCCACCCCCTTCGTCATCCTGCGCTGGGCTTGGTCTCCAACCTTGGCCGACTCTTTGATGGCAATACCTGAAGTTTAGGAAGATTCAACGCCATTAATCCTTAGTACCAGCCTACATATGGTTAGGACATTGTTGATTGAAACATGACTTGAGGGTGCTGATAGGCAACGTTACACAGGTGAGCAACGTTACACAAATCAAGCATAGGGAAAGCAGACTGCTGATGCTAAACACAAGAGAGGAAACTCAATGAGCGGCAGGCCTATTACTTYGATTCGTCTTGTAAAATCAGTACATAAATAGCCACATTTTTATTAAAGAGATACTGAACGCACTGACTCTGCATGGGTTTTTCGGTTGCTCATTACGAAAAAACAAGATTTCAGTCATGGGGGTGTGGTTCGATGTGGCGGTTACTTATGTTTGTCCCTCATGAGACACCGTAGGAATAAAGCCAGTACCACTTTCTCAAAATAGTCAGAATGAATTCAATTAAATTCAAATCAATTCAAAGGGCTTTATTGGCATGGGAAACATGTTTACATTGCCAAAGCATGTGAAATAGTTAAACAATTAAAAATGAACAGTGAACATTACACGCACAAAAGTCAAAGGAATATAGACATTTCAAATGTCATAATATGGCTATGTACAGTGTTACATTGATGTGCAAATAATTAAAGTACAGAAGGGAAAATAAATAAACATAAATATGGGTTGTATTTACAACGGTGTTTGTTCTTCAGTGGTTGCCCTTTTCTTGTGGCAACAGGTCACATATGTTGCTGCTGTGATGGCACACTGTGGTATTTCACCAAATAGATATGGGAGTTTATCAAAATGGAATTTGTTTTCTAATATGGTCATACATTTGGCAGGAGGTTAGGAAGTGCAGCTCAGTTTCCATCTCATTTCGTGGGCAGAGTGCACATAGCCTGGCTTCTCTTGAGAGCCAGGTCTGCGTACAGTGGCCTCACTCAATAGCAAGGCTATGCTCACTGAGTCTCTACATAGTCAAAGCTTTCCTTATATTTTGGGTGAGTCACAGTGGTCAGGTATTCTGCCACTGTGTACTCTCTGTTTAGGGCCAAATAGCATTCCAGTTTGCTCAGTTTTTTTTGTAATTTCCTTCCAATGTATAAAGTAATTATCGTTTTTTTTTTTCTTCATGATTTGGTTGAGTCCAATTGTGTTGCTGTCCTGGGGCTCTGTAGGGTCTGTTTGTGTTTGTGAACAGAGCCCCAGGACCAGCTTGTTTAGGGGACTCTTCTCTAGGTTAATCTCTCTGTAAGTGACAGCTTTGTTATGGAAGGTTTGGGAATCACTTCCTTTTAGGTGGWTGTAGAATTGTAGAACAGCTCTTTTCTGGATTTTGATCATTAGCGGGGTATCCAATGCTGAATCCCAAACCCCCCCCCCCCTTCCATAGTCCCTACATTGGCGCATTCACGAGTCCCTCGCCACATACACAAGTGTCTCAAAGCTGAGGGAGTGAAAATTAGAGGGTTAGGAGCTTACTTAGACCCTCTGATAGCCATTTTGACCAAGCCAGCAAGGCTGCATGCTCCAGAGTGAAGTGGTATCCCACACGCAGCGATATGCTTGGAGTTTGCGCAATTTCATACAAAAGAATGGAGAGGCGTGCCTAATTACATGCCACATGCATTGTTTTTATCTGATTTAAAACTTGACATGTAACAAATGGAATACCTCCCAAATTAAATGAGGTTTATATCTTGTAAAATCGGCAGGGGTTGTTATTTGGAATTTCATGTTCGTTTTATTATTTGAATGTGGAACATGAATTGCATCCTTTAAGTCACGAGTGTGTCCTAAAGTTGATGGGTTCATTGATCCCCTTGCCACTCTTGGCCAGGTCGCAATTGTAAATGAGAACTTGTTCTCAACTTGCCTACCTGGTTAAATAAAGGTGAAATAAATAAATAAATCTCTGAAAGTCTCCCTTGTTGTCAGCAACAAATGACAACGGAACGCTTTCTGTGCGAATTGGTAGGGGCGAGGGAGTGGTTTGGAATTCACCGTAAAATAACTCAAGAAATCTGTCATTTTGTTGACGTTTCTGCCGAGGAGCTTTTAGTCGCTCAGTTTTACATCTAGCTAAGGTGTTTGGTGCAGTATTTCTCAAGTAAAACATTTTTGTGACGAGTTGTTTTATGTAAACAAAGTCCGATCCTCTGTGCTGCTGGGCAAGTCTGTCTCGCTGTCTGTGTTCTGCCATACGACTGGATATCCATCCGTGGTAATGGGCATTGTTGAAATCAAAACCAAACCCTTAAGTAAGTCATTACGAACTCATGAACACAAATCTCACAAAACTCTGTTTTGGACGATACTGACTTAATGACCAAATTTAACCTACTTGTCCTTTTTAGTCAATTTTATCACTGGAATAAATGTTTGACTAATATCAATGTCACATATGCCATTTTCAACAAGATCAGTTATTTTATGTTTTTAATTATTTTCCCAACATTGAATAAATGAGGTAAGCTTTATCCAACAACTGAGTGCGAACCCATTACACTCCTTTGTTTTGTCTGAATTGACGTGTTTTACGCACCAGCTAAGCTTCTGGGAGAGCCAATCATTCTCTTTTGATTTGAAAATACATTCGATACAGGACCTTCTAATCAGGTTTTACATGGGTGGAGTTTTGGCTTGCCTGGTGACATCACAAGACGGTAAATAAGTAATACCAATAACAAAAGAGAGTTCCAAACCGCTTTGCCAATAACAGCTATTTTTTCCATCCCCACTCAGACTACTCCCAAACAGTCCTAGCAAAATTATTGCTTGAGAATTATAATATTTTACTTAAAAGCCATTTTTGTTTCTTTTCAACCATTTTAATGGAAAACTATTACAGTAAGCTACATAAATGATTTGATGATGATATAAATACAGCTGCATTGGGCCTTTAACTAACTGAATAATGTGACAAAGTTGAGAGATTTACGAAGAGCACTTTGGTTTCCCGGGCCCACACGTACATAAAATGTATGCACGGATGACTAAGTTGACTCAATTTTGATAAAAGTGTCTGCTAAATGGCATACATTATATATTATTATAATGTCGGACTATGAACATTGCTCCTTCAACTACTTCCTCGTAGCCTCTAAATGTTTAGGCCTACTCGTCATCCATCCAGGCTTCTAAAAGTRCGCATGTCATCTATCTACTGGCTACTTCAAGTCCACAGTCAGGTGGCCTTGGCAAGCTTGTCCGTTATTCTAGTCAGCAAGGGCACAAGGGGACTTCTGCTATGGAGCCATATCACTGAATATAGGCTGGACTAGCTTCTTTTCAAGCTGTGTCTGTACAGCTTTCAAATACTGAAAACAAGTGGAATAGGCTAAGATTATTGAAAATAGCCAAAAATGGTTTGGATTTGTCACTGAAAAGCTAGTCTACGGTCCTCTAACAAGCTAGCATTGCCATTTAGCGTCCACTGGATGACTCAATGCTAGAGGAAGGCGGCCAACTTCAAACTTTGTGGTTTTACATTTGTTGAATTAGGCGTGCTCGCCTACTTCCTTTGAGCACTCCAATCAGATAAGAAAAACAGGAAGGACCGATACCAAAATGCTTTCAGCAGATTCATTTAACTAATGACCATACAGTATGTCCGCCTTATGAGTTAGCCAAATAATGGACTAAAGGAGCCTAACGTTACTCCTAATAGACCAAGGATTTTCTATTTAAAGGGTAAATTGGCTCTGGAAGCCAAAACAAACAAATACTCCATCTAAACGTGAATCGAATCTCAATTGCGGTATGGTTCTAAAAACTTAAATCCCTCTACTTTCATATCAYGTCAAAATAATTTCACAAATGCAAGATGCGTATTAACACAGTTGCAGCAGACAGTAATTTTCAGTGACAACACATTTGTGGCATCCATCTTTCCGTTTAGAACAGAATAAAACTTTGTCCATCCAGGATGGACATTTTTCTTTGGCATCACCTTACATTAAAATAATCACATACACATACAGTTGAAGTCGGAAGTTTACATACACTTAGGTTGCAGTTATTAAAGCTAGTTTTTCAACCACTCCACAAATTTCTTGTTAACAAACTATAGTTTTGGCAAGTCGGTTGGGACATCTACTTTGTGCATGACAAGTCATTTTTCCAACAATTGTTTACAGACAGATTATTTCACTGTATCACAATTCCAGTGGTTTAGACGTTTACATACACTAAGTTGACTGTGCCTTTAAACAGCTTGAAATATTCCAGAAAATGATGTCATTAGAAGCTTCTGATAGACTCAAATGATGTCAATTAGCCTATTGGAGGTGTACCAGTGGATGTATTTCAAAGCCTACCTTCAAACTCAGTGCCTCTTTGCTTGACATCATGGGAAAATCAGCCAAGACCTCAGATATAAAATTGTAGACCTCCACAAGTCTGGTTCATCCTTGGGAGCAATTTCCAAAGGCCTGAAGGTACCACGTTCATCTGTACAAACAATAGTACGCAGTATCAACACCATGGGACCACGCAGCCATCATACCGCTCAGGAATGAGACGCATTCTGTCTCCTAGAGATGAACGTACATTGGTGCGAAAAGTGCAAATCAATTCCAGAACAACAGCAAAGGACGTTGTGAAGATGCTGGAGGAACCAGGTACAAAGGTATCTATATCCACAGTAAAATAAGTCCTATATCGACATAACCTGAAAGGCCGCTCAGCAAGGAAGAAGCCACTGCTCCAAAACCGCCATAAAAAAAAAGCCAGACTACGGTTTGCAACTGCACATGGGGACAAAGATCATACTTTTTGGAGAAATGTCCTCTGGTCTGATGAAACAATAATATAACTGTTTGGCCATAATGACCATTATTATGTTTGGAGCAAAAAGGGGGAGGCTTGCAAGCCGAAGAACACCATCCCAACCGTGAAGCACGGGGGTGGCAGCATCATGTTGTGGGGGTGCTTTGCTGCAGGAGGGACTGGTGCACTTCACAAAATAGATGGCATCATGAGGGAGGAATATTATATGGATATATTGAAGAAACATATCACGACATCAGTCAGGAAGTTAAAGCTTGGTCGCAAATGGGTCTTCCAAATGGACAATGACCCCAAGCATACTTACAAAGTTGTGGCAAAATGGCTTAAGGACAACAAAGTCAAGGTATTGGAGTGGCCATCACAAAGCCCTGACCTCAACCCTATAGAAAATTTGTTGGCAGAACTGAAAAAGCAAGGAGGCCTACAAACCTGGCTCAGTTACACCAGCTCTGTCAGGAGGAATGGGCCAAAATTCACCCAACTTATTGTGGGAAGCTTGTCGAAGTCTATCCGAAACGTTTGACCCAAGTTAAACAATTTAAAGGCAATGCTACCAAATACTAATTGAGTGAATGTAAACTTCTGACACACTGGGAATGTGATGAAAGAAATAAAAGCTGAAATACATCACTCTACTATTATTCTGACATTTCATATTCTTAAAAAAAGTGGTGATCCTAACTGACTTAAGACAGGGATTTTTTACTAGGATTAAATGTCAGGAATTGTGAAAAACTGAGTTTAAATGTATTTGGCTAAGGTGTATGTAAACTTCCGACTTCAACTGTACATTCTCACATCATACACATTTAAACGAGTCAGTCCATCATGCTGCATACACTAACATAGAGGACATTAATAGATTCACTCACAAACGACCACTTTCTCAACTGCACTAGATAGATAAGTACATAAACCGATACAATTTACTTTGCATTTAGTATTCCAACAGCACAAGGAACAAATGAATGTTTGAATGCCATCTTTATGTAATACATGTATCACTAGCCACTTTAAACTATGCCACTTTTATGTTTACATACCCTACATTACTCATCTCATATGTATATACTGTACTCGATACCATCTACTGCATCTTGCCTATGCCGTTCTGTACCATCACTTATTCATATAACTTTATGTACATATTCTTTATCCCTTTACAATTGTGTGTATACGGTAGTAGTTGTGGAATTGTTAAGTTAGATTACTCGTTGGTTATTACTGCATTATCAGAACTAGAAGCTAACCATGTGTATGTGACAAATAAAATTTGATTTGATTCTTGGCCATGGGCATTCTGAAGCGCCAGACAGAGGGAAGCCTCTCGAACTGAGGGTGTAGAGGGGAGAAAGCCAGTGCCTTCTTTTTGGCTGCCTTACAGAACAGAATGCTCAAATGTGCCTGTGGTCGACAAATTACTTTGCTGGCTGTGTTGACTATTCTGGTTAGTTTACTTTTTCTCCTCACTCTCAGATTCCCATACCAGGCTGTCATACTGAACKTAAGGATGCAGGTGTTTGGAGACGCAGATAGCTATTTAGAACTTATTCTGTCCGTTTTCCATAAATAAGCGCTGTAACATGGACATATGGCCGTGTGGGAACGCTAACCCTATTTTTTAAAATATTATTTCTCGCTGATATGAAAGATAAGGTCCTTATGCTTCCAAAATCATACTGCAAGCGATGCGTGTTAATGTTCAGACCGAGCGTCGCGGCTCTTAACAAAACTCCTCAGTACAGTCCAATGACTCACGTGTAATGGAAAGGAACTGATTCTCATGATCAAGGACTACATATGAATGAACATGGTACATTATCATTAGAAGACTGTATGACAGTGTTTCCCAAACTCGGTCCTTGGGACCACAGGGGGTGGTTTTTGCCCTAACACTACACAGGTGATTCAAATTATCAAAGCTTGATGATTAGTTGATTATTTGAATCAGCTGTTTAATGCTAGGGCAAAAAACTATGTGCACCGAGTTTGGGGAACCAGCTGCTGTACGATACCGAAATACTTACATGAAGGAACAATAAACTGTGGCTCTGTGTTTCCAGCATATCCAATCTTTGTGTACCTACAACAAAAGCATTGCATGAGAATGTTCAGTGGGTTATATAGATCCTAATGATGCATGATCTAAAGCAGTGGTTCACAACCTGGGGGTACTTAGCCATCCACAGGGGGTGTATATGGTCATGAGACCATAGGGCTAATGGTAAAATGCACATGAGGGGTGCTCAGTCCGAGCAGTGAAATGTCAGTTGGTGGTACAGTCACCGAAAAAGGTTGGAAACCACTAATCGAAAAGGTGGCATGACTGTCTGTGGACTAGGCCAGTTATACGCTTCCATAAATTGAAAGTCACGTAGACTCTTGTAAAAGATTAAAGTCAATGCATACTACTAATGTAACGTCTAACGAGTGGGGAACCCTGATTGAAATTAGCTACTAGCAAGCTATCTTCTAATGCCTAAAATGGTTAACTAGCCATCTTGCTGGCTGGATTAAACGAAATTAAGCAAATTAAGGTTGTTGCTGACTAACTAGCTATCTTGATTGGTTTACTTTGCACGCCCAACATTTCTGCCCTGTCTGGGTGCATCTAGCTAAAGCCAATGAATCAGTTAGCTAGCTATTAGCATTAACACTTGCTACTTACCCTGTGCCACAGTCAACTACACAAGCCGGTAGACGTCCAGCCATGTTTCCTTAAATATCTACTGCAGAGTGCAATAGTGAATTGCTGCTTTATTCCAATGGGTCTTATAAAAAGGAAAGTCGTTTGTTTTGGGTAGAGGGATAACCATTTATTTAGCTAGCTAGTTTAGAGGCGGAACCCTGAACCCGCAGAGTGAAGTTACCTTCGCAATCACCTGATGCGGAAGTTGAAAGCGGCTGACGCGACGCTGATCATAACGTTTGTTAAAGCATTTCTAATATCGCACCTTATCAGAAGGGTAAGGGAATGTACACTTTCTAATTGCAATGTAAACATATTAAACAATTATTCTCTATAATGTACCGGTAGTTTGTATAGTAGCAGCAGAATAACTGTGTTCAGTCAATTCACGGACAGGATTCTGTGACGACTGATATGAGGGCAGTAGACTATCTGAATATAATATCTTCTTTGAACATTGCATGACGCTATAGACATCAATGACATTAAAATGCATTGTATCAATGCGTTAGATTGACCTTTTGGGTGAACATGAAAACCAAGCTCTCTTCTCTCTATCCTAGAAGTAAACTGCATTAGTGATCAGTTTCACCCAATACCATCTCAAAAGTTTCCATCATTTTCAGAGACCGAGTTAAAATCAGTTTCAAGTTGGATAATCGACAATAGCTTTCAAACCGCTTGAGCCACAGACTCCAAATAAGTGTCATGATGTTGGAAAAATTGTGACCGTGACATGTTGGTACGTTCCTTTGAATGTCATCAAGTTGACATTCAGTGATCCGTGCCCAGTGGGAACCTAGGCTTCTTCCGTCTGTTTTATGGTTCCGCAGCAAAACAATGGGCGTGGATGGTACTACCCACATCAGATATAGGCCTCCCTCCCCAGACAATCTGGAGATACCGCTCCCCACTTCATAGGGCATGAGCCAGATCCATGCAATGCCAATGGGTTTAGTCTCTGCCTCAAGTCTAGTGAGCGTAGAGGAGACCTCCCCACCTGCAATGTGTGGGGCCGGCAAGCACCGTAGCTGGGGAGATCTACGAGGAGGGCCCGGCGCGCGTCCAGAGTTGCCGGACCCAACCCCCAACCGGTCCGCCTTCGGCCCGCTGACGGACAGCACCCCGACGAACCCCCGCACACAGCCCCTTGCGAGACCACGCACGGGAGACTACGAGATGGGCAGCACAATGACCTTCCAATGGTGGCGAGAGGAGGGTGGCGGAGCGACTGCTCCCCCAACCGCGGCTCGAGCCCCGCTTCGCACCCCAGCCAGACCGACCCAGCCCTTAGAGCCAATCCTTATCCCGCAGTTACAGATCTTTTTTGCCAACTTTCCTTACCTACATTGTTATCACATGCCAGAGGCTGTTCACCTTGGAGACCTGCTGCGGATATGGGTACTGCCCGGCGTGAGATTTACACCTTCTCTCCTGGATTTTCAAGGGCCAGGGAGAGCTCACCACATGCCACTGAAAAGGCAATGCTTTCCAGGGCTTGGGCCCCTCTCTTGGGGCGAACCCATTCCAGGGTGCACTGCCCTTTACAAAGAAAAGAGAACTCTCCCTGGGGCTCCCGCCAGCTTCTCCGGAATCGGTTGCGTTACTGCACTGGATGCCTCACGGCGCCCGTCTCCGCCAGTCCGTGGATATTCTGAAAGTAGTTTGAGTTCACTAGGTCACATTACCAAGGAGATATTGAAATGATAAAGTTTGAAAAATGTATGCAAAATCATGTGAGATGAAAATGGACAAACTAAAGGGTGTGCAATATAGAAGGGTAGTCAGTAGACATTCTGAACCTTGTTTGAAGTCAGTAGGTCACATGACCAAGGAGCTATTGACATTTTTTTTAATTCATGTAAAATCGTGTGAGATTAAAATTGACAAACAAAAGGGTGTGCAATATGTAGGCCCACAATTGTACTTTCTGAACCTTGTTTGAGTCCAGTAGGTCACATGACCAAGGAGCTATTGAAATTTTGAAAAATGCATGTAAAATCGTGTGAGATGAAAATGGACAAACTAAAGGGTGTGCAATATAGTAGGGTAGTCATTGGACATTCTCAACCTTGTTTGAATTCAGGAGGTTACATGACCAAGGAGCTATTGAAATTTAACATTTTTAAAAATTCATGTAAAATTGTGTGAGATGAAAATGGACAAACTAAAGGGTGTGCAATGTGTAGGGCCACTGAGTGCACAGTCGTGGCCAAAAGTTTTGAGAATGACACAAATATTAATTTTCACAAAGTCTGCTGCTTCTGTTTGTATGATGGCAATTTGCATATACTCCAGAATGTTATGAAGAGTGATCAGATGAATTGCAATTAATTGCAAAGTCCCTCTTTGCCATGCAAATGAACTGAATCCCCCCCCAAAATTCCACTGCATTTCAGCCCCGCCACAAAAGGACCAGCTGACATCACGTCAGTGATTCTCTCGTTAACACAGGTGTGCGTGTTGACGGGGACAAGGCTGGAGATCACTCTGTCATGCTGATTGAGTTCAAATAACAGACTGGAAGCTTCAAAAGGAGGGTGGTGCTTGGAGTCATTGTTCTTCCTCTGTCAACCATGGTTACCTGCAAGGAAACACGTGCCGTCATCATTGCTTTGCACAAAAAGGTCTTCACAGGCAAGGATATTGCTGCCAGTAAGATTGCACCTAAATCAACCATTTATCGGGTCATCAAGAACTTCAAGGAGACCGGTTCAATTGTTGTGAAGAAGGCTTCAAGGCGCCCAAGAAAGTCCAGCAAGCTCCAGGAAGTCTCCTAAAGTTGATTCAGCTGCGGGATCGGGGCACCACCAGTACAGAGCTTGCTCAGGAATGGCAGCAGGCAGGTGTGAGTGCGTCTGCACGCACAGTGAGGCGAAGACTTTTGGAGGATGGCCTGGTGTCAAGAAGGGCAGCAAAGAAGCAACTTMTCTCCAGGAAAAACATCAGGGAGAGACTGATATTCTGCAAAAGGTACAGGGATTGGACTGCTGAGGACTAGGGTAAAGTCATTTTCTCTGATGAATCCCTTTCTGATTGATTGGGGCATCTGGAAAAAAGCTTGTCTGGAGAAGACAAGGTGAGCGCTACCATCAGTCCTGTGTCATGCCAACAGTAAAGTACCCTGAGACCATTCACGTGTGGGGTTGCTTCTCAGCCAAGGGAGTCCGCTCACTCACAATTTTGCCTAAGAACACAGCCATGAATGAAGAATGGTACCAACACATCCTCCGAGAGCAACTTCTCCCAACCATCAAGGAACAGTTTGGTGACGGACAATGCCTTTTCCAGCATGATGGAGCACCTTGCCATTTTCCCCTAAGTGGCTAGGGGGAAAAAACATCTATATTTTGGGTCCATGGCCAGGAAACTCCCCAGACCTTAATCCCATTGAGAACTTGTGGTCAAACCTCAAGAGGCGGGTGCACAAACAAAAACCCACAAACTCCAAGCATTGATTATGCAAGAATGGACTGCCATCAGTCAGGATGTGGCCCATAAGCTAATTGACAGCATGCCAGGGCGGATTGCAGTGGTCTTGAAAAAGAAGGGTCAACACTGCAAATATTGACTCTTTGCATCAACTTCATGTAATTGTCAATAAAAGCCTTTGACACTTATGAAATGCTTGTAATTATACTTCAGTATTCCATAATAACATCTGACAAAAATATCTGAAGACACTGAAGCAGAAAACTTTGTGGAAATTAATATTTGTGTCATTCTCAAAACTTTTTGCCATGACTGTACATTCTGAACCTTGTTTGAAGTCAGTAGGTCACATGAACAAGGAGCTATTGAAATTCAAAAATGTTAATAAATAATTTTAAATTGTGTGAAATTTAAATCGACAAAAAGAAAGTGTGTGCAATGTGTGTCTATGCCATCAGGTTAGCTAGAATCAGTTTTGAAAGTTTTAGGAGTAGTGGTTAAAGAGTTATTGCAATTTAAAACATTTGATTTGTCACTATGTTTACGGTCCCTAACTGCTCTTGGTGGACGTAAGGAAAACTACAGGCGAATAGCCGTCGAATATCCAACCTGAATCTTTCTTTACTTCGGTTTTTCAGAGCTATGTGTCCCTCGAAGCTATAGGCTACTGCAGCCCCCACAAAAACCATCTCCACCAATCTGCTCTGTTTAAAGATGATATCATTGATTTACCTCCCATCAACCAGCCAAGGAGGATTGTATTCCCTTCCACCATGACCACATGGAATGGAAGGCCACTGATAAAGAAGATATATTAGCCGAGAGTGCTCTGGGGCTTAGAGCTGGATCCATCATGGAGGACCATCTAGCGGCTACTCTAGATCCAATCCTTGAGCTTTATAGAACATTGCCTTATGTCTCTCCAGGAAGAGTCATCCATCACTCACGTCGGTGGTCCCTCACTCCCTGTATCCTCCCAAAGCCCTCAGCTTTCTCTTCTTGTTCAAACGGTCCTCTCCAGTCTCCAGTCAGTGGGAGAAACCATTCCTTTATTGTGTCGACATTAGGATGGGATTAGGAAAAGCTGACAAATAAATGCAGTTTAGCTGAGAAAACTTTCAAATGTACATTTGATTCCAGTCCTCATTTAATATTAAATGTACAGTGCCAGAGTTACTGTATTTGAAGGGCTGCTATAAGAAAGAGGATGCATACAGTAAATTGTTATTATACTTTGGGGTATATTGCTATTTCACCAGTAGGTGGCAATATGCATTTGACAGTACAATGCACGGTCAGTGCCTATAGAAAGTACACCCCCTGTTTTCACATACGTTTTTGTGGGATTGAAATAGACTTAATTGTAAAAAAAGAAATTACGTTGATCTACACAACATACTCTATGTGAAAGTGAAAATATGTATGTATATGTATATATGTATATATATATATATATATATGTGTGTGTAGAAATATATATGTATATTGTATATTTCTATTTTTATTTTTTTCAAATGAATAACAATTAAATAACTAAAATATAGTCGTTGCATTAGTATTTGCCCCATTTGTTTAGGCAAGCCTAAATTATTTCAGAAGTAAATTTGGCTTAAGAAATCACATATGTTATCTTGACTCACCAGGTATGTGCCCGGGTAGGGGGGGTGGGGGGTCCTGTCACACCCTGATCTGTTTCACCTGTCTTGTGCTTGTCTCCACCCCCCACCAAGTGTCTCCTATTCTTCCCCATTATCCCCTGTGTATTTATACCTGCGTTTTCTGTTTGTCTCTTGCCAGTTCGTCTTGTTTTGTCAGGTCTTTTCAGTGTGTTTCCCGTTTCTCAAGTTCTTGTTTTCTAGTCTTCCCGGTTCTGACCTTTCTGCCTGTCCTGACCCTGAGCATGCCTGCCGTTCTGTCCCTGATTGACTCTGCCTTGGATTACAAACCTCTGCCTGCCCTTGACCTGCCCTTTGCCGTCCCCTTTGTTATAATACATATTCTGAGAACCAAACTATCCGCCTCCTGTGTCTGCATCTAGGTCATATCCTGAGTCGTGATAGTTGTTCATTATTTTGACCTTCCTATCTACCATTTACTCCATCTAAACGTGAATCGAGTCTCAATTGCGGTACAGTTAAAATACTTCTCCAGGACATTATCATTCACCTGTTGATAAGACAAGACGTGAAAAAAAAAGCTTTTTTGCTAATGTATGAAAGGGGTCCCTGGGTCTCTGATTTGCTTGGGAGGGGTTCCCTGGGCAAGAAAAAGGTTGAAGACCCCTGTTATAGAAAGAGAGGATGAATGCCAATCCAATCATGGCACAGGAACTGGACAGAAATATTCACTAGATATACAAAAGTATGTGGACACCCCTTCAAATTAGTGGATTCGGCTATTTCAGCCACACCCGTTGCTGGCAGTTGTATAAAATCGAGCACACAGCCATCCAATCTCCATAGACAAATATTGGCAGTAGAATGGTCTTACTGAAGAGCTCAGTGACTTTCAACGTGGCGCCATCAAAGGATGCAACCTTTCCAACAAGTCAGTTCGTCAAATGTCTGCTCTGCTAGAGCTGCCCGGTCAACTGTAAGTACTGTTATTGTGAAGTGGAAATGTCTAGGAGCAACACCAGGGTTTGGCGGATGCCAGGAGAATGCTACCTGCCCCAATGCAACTAAACCTGTTTGTTTAGTTGCTGTTGATTTAGAGTCAAAATCTGTGCATGAGAAAATAAATGCAACTATTTATTCAGTTTTACTCCCTTCAGGTGATGGATTCAAGCTCTGTTTGTCATGTTTACTCCCGCCTGATGTCACCGGTCTACTAACCTACGGTCCTGGCAACACATTATTACTCACACCTGCAACTGAGGTAAAGTTGGTTTTATATTCACACATTCGGACATTCARCAGACATTCGCCAAAAGCCATTTATAAATGTAAAAATCTATAACTAATTCACTGTTTGTCACAGAATCATGAAAATAGATATTATTTATTCTATAAATGTCTAGCATACATTTACAACCTTTGTTTTGAGTAGAAATTACAGTTTTGACTTGATAGAAATACATCAAATCTATAAAATGCCATTTAATGCAGTATAAATCAATAACTAATTCACTGTTTGTCACAAACATCATACTGTGTATGATTTATTCTATAAATGTCTAGCATACTTTTACAACCTTTGTTTTGAGGAAAGATTTCTGTTTTGATTTTAAAGAAATACATAAAATCTACAAAATGCCATTTGAAGCGGTATAAATCAATAACTAATTCACTTTTTGTCACAGAAACATCAAACTATGTATGATTTATTCTATAAATGTCTAGCATACTTTTACAACCTTTGTTTTGAGTATAAATTCTAGTTTTGATTTGATATAAATACATAAAATCTATAAAATGCCATTTAAAGCTATATAAATCTATAATGTTTTCACTGATTATGTCATAATCATCAAACTAGGTATGATTTATTCTATAAATGTCTAGTATACTTTTACAACCTTTGCTTTGAGTAGAAATTCCAGTTTTGACTTGATAGAAATACATAAAATCTCAAATATTGCATTTAAAGATGAAGAAATCAATAACCCATTCAGTGATTGTCGCAGAAAAAAAGTGAAAATATGCATTTATTTGCAATAACTTTAAAGAAATGTTCATTTTAAGTGCAATTTGTTCTATATGAAGTTAGACCATGTTTACATAAAGTTGTACAATGTTTACAATCTTAAATTATATGCCAAATCAATGTTTGCATTTTTAGTGCAACAGTTCCACATTTTAAAGATGTTACAAGGCGCAACAGTCATTTATTTATACGTCTCTAATCTAACAGCAAAGAGGCCCCTTCCAATCATTTTCTATTTTGGCTTTGTTGAAGTCCTTCTTTGTCATCCCCAGACAAGCTGAATGGTACCATCTCTGGCACACAGAGCATTCTATCTGCAGTATTAAAAACATAAAACAGGGTTATGTTTATTTACATGTAAATTACAGTTCTGGAATACCCAAATTCTGTTACATGCTTTTGCAATTAGGAACATTTTCAATTTAATTGGATTTTTTTCTCAATTGCTAAATTGACTTTAAATGACATGCATTTGCTCACAACCCTGACAGAAGCACACATAACTGAGGTGTTAATCATCGTTGAGTATTCAGGCAATATAAATCATATAGTATTAAAGGAATACATTTTAGATATCACAAACAACTCCGTTTGAGCAGTGTCTGTCTGTTATACGTTTGATCAATGGGTATWATGGTCAATCTGATCCCCAAGGTCATCATAGGCTCACTTGGATATATAGAGTTGGGGGTAAAGAAAACAATATGAAACTAGGACATTATAACACTGGCAGAGTTCTTTCATCCACATCCATTCACATAAAATGTATTTTAAAGTATAAATACCCTTCTAAGACCAGTCTTTCTGTATGTTTTAAAATGTTTGCAAATAGTTCTTTCTGTAAGGAATGGGAATTGAAGTCCTAGTTTTTAATGGTTAGTGCCAGTAGATTGCAGAGGGGTTCACATACAGTTCAGAGACGAATAATAATGTATACATTTAGCCCAAAAACCAAGCATGTACCATCTACTTCTTATATTAGTGCTTTTTTTTGTTATCCACCTTCTAGTATCTTTCAATACTAAATCAAATTTATTTATAAAGCCCTTCTTACATCAGATGATATCTCAGTGCTGTACAGAAACCCAGCCTAAAACCCCAAACAGCAAGCAATGCAGGTGTAGAAGCACGGTGGCTAGGAAAAACTCCCTAGAAAGGCCAGAACCTAGGAAGAAACCTAGAGAAGAACCAGGCTATGAGGGGTGGCCAGTCCTCTTCTGGCTGTGCCGGGTGGAGATTATAACAGAACATGGCCAAGATGTTCAAATGTTCATAGGTGACCAGCAGGGTCAAATAATAATAATCACAGTGGATGTCGAGGGTGCAACAGGTCAGCACCTCAGGAGTAAATGTCAGTTGGCTTTTCATAGCCGATCATTCAGAGTATCTCTACCGCTCCTGCTGTCTCTAGAGAGTTGAAAACAGCAGGTCTGGGACAGGTAGCACGTCCGGTGAACAGGTCAGGATTCCATAGCCGCAGGCAGAACAGTTGAAACTGGAGCAGCAGCACGGCCAGCTGGACTGGGGACAGCAAGGAGTCATCAGGCCAGATAGTCCTGAGGCATGGTCCTAGGGCTCAGGTCTTCCTCCGAGAGAGAGAGAGCATACTTAAATTCACACAGGACACCGGATAAGACAGGAGAAATACTCCAGATATAACAGACTGGCCCAAGCCCCGCGACACAAACTACTGCAGCATAAATACCGGAGGCTGAGACAGGAGTGGTCGGGAGACACTGTGGCCCCATCCAATACCCATGCTAATATATATATACAGTATAATACGTATGTTATGGTTCACTCTTAGTTTTCCTAATCTCCAGTGTGGAATGTCCATGTTGATCCTCTTGGTTATCTTGGTCCTCTTGATCCATCCACCTGTCTTCTTTGTTAGTCAGGCCTGACCCCTTCATCCCGTAGTTTTTTTCTGTTATCTATTTTAATATGACTAAAGATGCAGAATTTTCTGATAGGCCCCTTCTAATAGGGTATAACAGACTCGTTAGAACTTTGACCACACGCCCTCTAGATGGACTACATGCCCTCTATCAAATCAAAACTGGAAGTTTTTCCTCAAAACAAAGGTTGTAAAAGTATGCTAGACATTTATAGACTAAATCATACCTAGTTTGATGTTTCATTGACAAACGGTGAATTAGTTATTGATTTATACATTTTTAAATGGCTTTTGGCGAATATCTGTTGAATGTCCGAATGTGTGAATATAAAAACAACTTTACCTTGGTCACCTGGCAACCATTATTACGCACACATGCGCCCCATCATCTGTCACACCCGGACTTCATTACTACCTTGATTACTTACCATTTGTCTAGCACTCTGTTCCATCAGTCATCAGGTAGTATTGTTTATGTTTCCTTGTTCGACACGGCTCTTGTTTTTTCTTCGTTGTTATTAAACTCACGCTGCACTTTTCTGACTCCCTGCGTCTACGTTACACTTTTGCAAAACAGATGTCAAACGTTGCTTTCACTTTTGTTTTAAAGATAGCAAGGCCAAAGGACAAACACATGCATATGAATAATGTTAATATATGTGGTCCTTGAGGGGAACAAGATCAAAATGCTGTAGGCATCTTTTCCTGATTTATAATATTTATGTTTATTTGAGGTTTTGGGACTATGGACTACTCCATGATGATAACATAATGCAATCTGAAGTGACTGTTGTGAATCAGATGCAACAAAGTTATTTATTCCATTTAAATATCATTACTTACTTTACCCAAAGGGGACTTCAGGTGTGGGAAGTTGGATGAGATACCTAAAGTAAACCAAACAGCAACATTCACATAAGACAATAGCAATACCACTCAATACCTAGGTGGCTCGTTTTGTCTGCATCAATTGCAACAGCATCCATTATTTGTGGGTGACAAACTAACCTGTGACAGTCAATCTGGAGGCGCTCATGAAAATGCTTACTAGTGACAGAGCGAAGCACCTGTAGAGCAAACTCCTGGTCAAGATGAATCACCTTCCAATGGGTCAACAGAGGCACACGGAAGTCATAAACCTGAAACTAAAAATTTGTGGGAAGAGAGGTTATATTGCAGGTTGTTATAACTAAACAATGGAATATTGAGGGAATACTGTATACTCACCATACCACATGGAATATGTGTGATATTGCATGTTTTGTATGTACTGAAAGTGCTCATATCCACAGCATCACAAATACAATACATATAATACCAGTCAAAAGTTTGGACGCACCTACTCATTCAAGGGTTTTTCTTTATTTTTTACTATTTTCTACATTGCATAATAATAGTGAGGACATCAAAACTATGAAATAACACATATGGAATCATGTAGTAACCAAAAAAGTGTTAAACAAATCAAAATATATTTTATATTTGAGATTCTTCAAAGAAGCCTTCTTTTGCCTTGATGGCAGCTTTGCACACTCTTGGCATTCTCTCAACCAACTTCATGAGGTTTGTTACCTAGAATGCATTTCAATGAACAGGTGTGCCTTCTTTCCTTCTTAATGCGTTTGAGCCAATCAGTTGTGTTGTGACAAGGTAGGGGTGGTATACAGAAGATATCCCTATTTGGTAAAAGACCAAGTCCATGTTATGGCAAGAACAGCTCAAATAAGCAATGAGAAACGACAGTCCATCATTACTTTAAGTCATGTAGGTCAATCAATACGGAAGATGTCAAGAACTTTTAAAGTTTTTTCAAGTGCAGCCGCAAAAACCATCAAGCGCTATGATGAAAATTGCTCTCATGATGACTGCCACAGGAAAGGAAGACCCAAAGTTACCTCTGCTGCAGAGTCCCAATTTGGGATTTTTGGTTCCAACCACCGTGTCTTTGTGAGATGCAGAGTAGATGAACGGATGATCTCTGCATGTGTGGTTCCAACCATCGTGAAGCATGGAGGAGGAGGTGTGGGGGTGCTTTGCTGGTGACACTGTGATTTATTTAGAATTCAAGGCACACTTAACGAGCATGGCTACCACAGCATTCTGCAGCGATATGCCATCTCATCTGGTTGGGGCTTAGTGGGACTATCATTTGTTTTTCAACAGGACCCAATGACCCAACACACCTCCAGGCTGTGCAAGGGCTATTTGACTAAGTAGGAGAGTGTTGGAGTGGTGCATCACAATCAACACAACCTCAACCTAATTGAGATGGTTTGGGATGAGTTGGACTGCAGAGTGAAGGAAAAGCAGCCAACAAGTGCTCCGCATATGTGGGAAGTCCTTCAAGACTGTTGGAAAAGCATTCCAGGTGAAGCTGGTTGAGMTAATGCCAAGAGTGTGCAAAGCTGTCATCAAGGCAAAGGGTAGCTACTCTGAAGAATCTCAAATATATTTTGACTAGTACTGTACATGTTACACTAATGAAAAACAAGAAATTACATCAGTAAAATKTATTTTTTTATTATTGTTATCTAATCAAATGTGTTATTTCGGTCTATAGTCAGGGGTCTATCAATTCTGAATCCTGGGACAGTTAAATGTTTTACTCTGAAAAAGTGGGAATCTGTTTATGATTATCCCAAAGTTGTAAAAAACTTTTGAGACATCGCATCTTACTTTAGGAGATAAATGACTGGACTAGATTAATGCGAGCCACAAATTACACCCTATTCTCTATGGGCTCTTGTGTAAAGTTTTGCACTAGATTGGTAATATAGTGCCATTTGGGACGAACACTAGATTAACTTTACAAGACATCCATTTCCATCACTGCATGTCTCCATCTATAAAGCATTACTATTGGATTCCAAGTACCGGCTTCTATTTTAATCAGTGTAAAACGACAGGACATTGCACCAAGGGTTCTCTCGACCGACATTATTGTGATTAATACAGTCTCTTTTATCTTCTGGCTTCTTCTGGTGGCTTGATGTATTTAGTGTAGGCCCCAAAGCTTGTTAATGTTTTCCCATTGCCTAATGATATAGATCCTCTCTTGCTCCCATCCCTAACAACACAGAGGAATCAATCAAAACAGATTTGTTATTAAGTTTCGTTTTCTTTATTAGCTCCCTTGAGAAAAAGAAAAGTTGAGACACTTTTTATTTCCCATCAGATCACTTTAGAGTGGGAGCGAAACGAACATTTACTTTCGTCAATTAGCTGGTTTTGATCAGCCTGGCTGTATAGTTGACCCTCATAACTTGGAACGTTTAGACATAACTCAGGATGTCTGAGACACAAAGCAATCGAGGCAAAGACACTATCGTGTATAATGCATGCCTGTTTTTCCGTGGTAAATGTACACCACATGCAGGCCCATGCTCCTATAGGTCTCTACCTGCGTAGAGCACATGCTCATTTTCTTTGCCGTTCCAGTCTCTAAAGTGTCCTTTTGTTTTGGCAACAAAAAAAWATATATATACAGCTTAGTCGTTGTGGCTCTGAACACGCAAGCCGTCGTTAAATGTTCAATAAATATGTGTTATTTTATTAGCCATTAAGATGTGGTCATGTTTTGCTTTTATGTAACTAAATCATCAAAGACATAACTCCTCAACGAGTTGGTGACCGCGGTTACGAATTTTTCTTTTTAGTTGTCCTTTTTGTTTGAGCACCTGCCCCCCAAAAGTTCTGTGCATTGCCCTGACTGTGCATGTATGCAACAGCTTGTATTTGTGATGCCATTTTATTTTCTAAGTCTGCTGCTGAAGCCTGGTACCCCCCCCCCCCCCCCACTCCATAAAACATGTATTGATATGTACTGTATGAATGGTTTAAACATGCCAATTAACACACGTGAAATGATAACTCGGATCAATCACATTGAAACTCTGGCTCCAAAATAATCCTATCAAGTCAGTATTAGAAGTCGGGTGATTATGATGTCCCTGTGGTTTTGGACCCACCTCCTCTACCCCACCCCAAAAACATAATAACTACCTTGTACACGATCCTTCCCAAAATATGAATACTTTTGCCATCCTGGCTAACACAAAGTAAACAAATCAAACATGAGTTTAAGTCCCTCATCAACTAGAGTGTTTCAACCAGCACCCCCTAATATGACTATGTTTGCACAAACATCATTAGGGCCGAAGCAGAGGTAGCCCTATTATTTCTAATAATCTTCTCTTTGCTGTCTTTTTGCTGTTTCTTAAACCCAGGAGGTCTGTAGTCTGCAGTTAGTACCCCCTCTTATCATACTATCTCAATCCTTTGGCTCTCTCCTTTTCCACACAGCCTCTCTGCTTAATAGCGCTGTTTGTCGCCAACACTTTTTCTGCTGCAGGGTGCAGTTGCCGCTGCTTTAATGATCCTGTCGAGAAGGTACAGGAGCGTCCGCTTTGCCTGTGTTCAGCACTGTGGTTTCTCTGTGATCTTGTGCATCTAACTGCATGCTTTTATCCCACCGGCTGAGGCTTAATCTTCATGTACTGTACGAAGAGTACATTCTTGCTTTCCGACTCACACGTCCTTCCTCCTATGATTTGTGTGTGTGTTTACTAGAAATATTACAACTGGGACTTATTAACACTGTAAATGTACTGTTGGTCCATCATTGCGCAATCAAATGGAAAGCATGTAAGCCTCACTTCAGACATGGATGACCGTTGATGTGAGTGAGAGTGAACGCTCGTCGTTACCATCGTATTCCTAAAGGAGAGTAGATAACAACAACAAAATTGTGGCGGCGAAAGACATCTCCTCATCCMCCCCCCCCCCCCTCCCAAGCACATCATCTAAAAGCTCATGAGTTTAATGAGGCATTAATGCTAGTCGAACGTACCGGGTAGAAACAGAGACCTCAAGGCCCAGTACACCTCGCAGGAAGCGAAGACTATATGTTGCTAGGTTTTTGTTGGGAACACGTGCCAGGTGTTTGCCGATACACCTGGAGCCTTCCATGCATTGATTTTATATCTCTGTGGGAATGACTATACGTTGGGGCACCATTGCCCTTGCCAGAGCTTGTAAATGAACCCTGACACAGCTGATGTCTCACTGAAGGGGCTTTTAGGCCTGGTGAATCAGCATTTTGGCTGCATTTACACAGGCAGTCCAATTTGTATATTTTTTCCACTAATCGATATTTTGATCAGTCACATTAGCCCATTCATTTAACTAATTTTTCAGAGCTGACTGATTGGACAATATGCCAATTACCACAACAACAAAAATCTAAATTCAGCCTTAGAGAGACACGTAGAATCGGCCCTTTCTGAAGTGCATGTTATCTTGTTTAACGCCTAGAACTATTTTCCGAAAAGTGTATTTGTTGAGAAGCCATAACAATCGCATCTTCAATGTGTTCTAGTGTAATTCCCCTCCAAGACCCCTGAAATAAGCAGCAAGATTCATTGTGAGAAACAGTGTAGAGTAGCATTAGAAAGGAGGTTTTCAATCATGGCCGCTTTGTATTCATACCGCTCTCTAGGTGTTTTTATTAATGAGTTTTAAAGTGTGATCTCTTATTTTCTTTGCCAGCCTTTATCAGGTCAGAATGAAAACCAGCGGTGACTATCTCTAAAGTGGGCAGTCTGGGCTTTTGTCTATGATATTAGAAACGCGCACACAGAGGTATTGCTAACTCCAGGAGAAGCCCAATCATGCTCGCAGAGGACACGTCAGACTATCTGCTGACTGTTGACCAAAAATACTTATTTCGCTGACATTTTCCACCAGCCTTGTTATAACATTTATGTCAACTATACTTCATTCTCCTCTTTTGTATGAGGAGCCAGTCTGGCCCTCTCTCCCCAGACAGATGCGTAGTGGGAGTAAGGTAAAGGCTCCATTTTTTTTAACAAATGCTGCACTTGCAATGTGTTGAAATGCACCATCAAGGTATATTTGAATTCATCTGATAGAATATCACTCTATTGCTTAGAGCCACATCCGTCTGTGTTGCCTCTAAATGGCAAAACAGTGCTATGTAAAGGAAAGACTATTGCGTAAGACTTGCCCACTGCCTACATTAAGAAAGAACACCGCACACACCAAGAAGACAGGGGACGACCCTGACACAGCTGATCTCTCTTACACACGGATTTGAGCTGTATCACTGTCAAAGGTCGAATCGATAGTTTCTTATACCATAGAGAAACCCACATACTGCACCCTCCTCTACCTTCTTTCCTGCCTGAAGCAAATGATCGCTGTGCTTGTTAGCACCTGCTTGTTCATGACTGACTGCAGTGAAACGTGTACTTCCACGTGTATGCATGAATGAATGGCAAGAAGCAGCTTGGTTATAATTGGCCTCTGCACCAACTCCTTATTGCTTTTCGTAGCATGATAATTGAAGGTGGTGACAATGTAACGTGTATGATAGTGTGGTACGCAAAGTGAACGGTAGAAAGTAGCATTATACGGTACAATTAATTTAGTCCCTCGCCTACTGTGGAGGAGAATGTAGCATCTTGGGTGTGAGAAATGTACATTACAAATTAAATGAATCATTATTATTATTAAATGGAAAGACATTATAATGGTAATACTAGTTTGTACAAGGCTAAACAGCAAAACAGTGACAATGTTCTGAAGACCTGGTTAGTAGTGGTCACGAATGGGTCGTCATATTCCAAAACAAGTTGTAGTTATAGTTGTCATTAGAGAAACCTAATAATGTAATCTTTGAGAAAAAAATCTAAAATGAAGGTCTATTGCATTAGTATTGTCTGTAGTAATGGAATTACAACAGTTGGTGGTCATTGCAAATTGGGAGCGGCAGAATTATAATGAAACAGGTGCGTGGGTGGGTGCTTTGTCCACTTACAGTTGAAGTCGGAAGTTTACATACACTTAGGTTGGAGTCATTAAAACTCATTTTTCAACCACTCCACACATTTCTTGTTAACAAACTATAGTTTTGGCATGTTGGTTAGGACATCTACTTTGTGCATGACACAAGTAATTTTTCCAACAATTGTTTACAGACAGATTATTTCACTTATAATTCACTGTATCACAATTCCAGTGGGTCAGAAGTTTACATACACTAAGTTGACAGTGCCTTTAAACAGCTTGGAAAATTCCAGAAAATTATGTCATGACTTTAGAAGCTTCTGATAGGCTAATTGACATCATTTGAGTCAATTGGAGGTGTACCTGTGGATGTATGAAGGCCTACCTTCAAACTCAGTGCCTCTTTGCTTGACATCATGGGGAAATTATGTAGATATTATGAAGCAACATCTCAGGACATCAGTCAGGAAGTTAACGCTTGGTCGTAAATGGGTCTTCCAAATGGACAATGACCCCAAGCATACTTACAAAGTTGTGGCAAAATGGCAAAGTCAAGGTATTGGAGTGGCCATCACAAAGCCCTGACCTCAATCCTATAGAACATTTGTGGGCAGAACTGAAAAAGCGTGTGCGAGCAAGGAGGCCTACAAACCTGACTCAGTTACACCAGCTCTGTCAGGAGGAATGGGCCAAAATTCACCCAACTTATTGWGGGAAGCTTGTGGAAGGCTACCYGAAACGTTTGACCCAAGTTAAACAATTTAAAGGCAATGCTACCAAATACTAATKGAGTGTATGTAAACTTCTGACCCAGTGGGAATGTGATGAAAGAAATAAAAGCTGAAATAAATCATTCTCTCTACTATTATTCTGTCATTTCACATTCTTAAAATAAAGTGGTGATCCTAACTGACCTAAAACAGGGAATTTTTACTAGGATTAAATGTCAGGAATTGTGAAAAACTGAGTTTAAATGTATTTGGCTAAGGTGCATGTAAACGTCCGACTTCAACTGTAGATGTCAACGTTAATCGATGAAACCACTTCAATGTTTTCCATTCTGCCCTAGCCTACATCTAGCTGTGTGGAAGTTACAGAAATATGAAATGCAGGGACATCTCCCTGTGATATCCATTTTCCAGACGGTGCAATAAATTGAGCAAGGTCCACATAGTACGTACTGTATCTGGTGGTGAATAATAAGAAAAGTCCTAGCCGCTGGAGGTCACTGAAATTTCAAGCTAGGCTCCGAGACAGGATATTTCACAGCCTCCGTCTCCCTGTGTCTCTCATTTAAACGTGGTGCACGGCTGTGTCGGGCATCCCTCTCTCCCTCTCTCTCTCTTCCTCCATCTCTCTCTCCGTGTGAGGCTGACCTAACTAGGCCCATGTCTCATTTACAGACAAGCCTTAACTCCCCAACAAAGGAGGTTGGCATTTTAAGACTCCCGAGGTCATTAAACTTAAACTGCCTTTTGGAAAGAAAAAAAAAATCTAATCAAAAATGTTATTATAAATATTGTATTTGTCTATTACATATTGAAAACAGAATGGCGAGTCTGCTGTTTCAGAAGCACTGTTTTTGGTCACAAGTCTTTATTTGCATTTCACATGGGCAGAATATACAATCACTCTTCACAGAAGACCAATTAAGGGAGACCATCAAAAAAATTACCCATAATACCCCAATTCTGTTAAACATGTCTACCTGTTAGTTCAATGCCTTACACGTTCAAGATAAACATCAAATCAGAAGGAGAAAAAAAGCTCTGTCATTATCGTTTAATTTAACCACTATCTTTTAATTTGAAGGATGAATTATGACATACTTCTTACATTATCCTCTTTACAAAGCCTTTCAATAATTATAATGGCCAATGAATAAATAAAATACAATTGTATTGGAATAATGAGAGTAAGTTATTATATTTGTTTCTGAAATCTATTTACATTTCATAAATGTTGTATTTCAAAAAGAATGGTCTTCCCTTTAGTCTCTGTGCTGCCTTTTCAGCAGAATAAATAATTCATCAATTGACTATAGAATCAGCTGAAAAGAAAGACAAAGTAGATGACTGTAAAGCTACTGTTAAGCTAATACTGCCTATGACTGGCAAAAGCCCATGGCACAAGAACCAAGAAAGAAACACTAGCCAACATAAATATACACCCCGTCATGTATTTCCTACTGCACTGTTGTCTGTACTCTTTTGTCAAATTAACTCCACATTGTCACTTCAACATTCAGTAGTCAAATACACTCTGAAATACGTGAGTGACGTCAGTTTTAGGGGTCAATAGAAACATTTCGACCAGTCACTCACTCCAATGGTTCATGTGGATAATTTTATACAATCCAAAATATTGTCGTTGTGTTTGTCCGCTCTTTGGTACTTTCAAGTGACAATCCATCAGATGGGAAACATCAATAGAAAGAGAGAGAATAGGATTTCAGTAAGACATAAAAGTATGAGCAATATTTGTACATGATGCATTGTTGAGTAAATGTATCCATCAGCTATGCCTCTCCACTTATAGCTACGTGATCCATTCCACAACACACCGTACGCGGCGAGCGTTCCGTGAGTCAATCTGTTGCAAAGGACGTATGCTGCTAAATGAGCATTATACTAACATCATCAATAGTTCCAGATGAGCAACTACACTAAAAAGCTCCTCTAAGCAGTTTCTGCTGGTAGCTACAATAACCAATACTTATATCTGACCTTCCCGCAATGACAGCTACATATCTCATGTCTGTACAGAAAATTGTATAATATGCATCCCTGCATTGAAATGTCCTTAATGTGAACTTGTGAATCAGTTACTAATAATGGAACTGCATAAGATCTACAACTAAAAAGCTGAATATACTTGAAGAATGACACCTAAAAAAGTTTTTAAAGTTGAAACTGGATGTTGATACAGATTATTATTATCATCCTGTAAATGACTACAGCTAATAATAGGTTATTGAATACACTACCGTTCAAAAGTTTGGGGTCACTTAGAAATGTGTGACCCCAAACATTTTTTAACCATTAATATACATCAAATTGATCAGAAATACAGTGTAGACATTGTTAATGTTGTAAATGACTATTGTAGCTGGAAACAGAAGATTTTTTTTACGGATTATCTACATAGGCGTACAGAGGCCCATTATCAGCAACCTTCACTCCTGTGTTCCAATGGCACATTGTGTTAGCTAATCTGAGTTTATCATTTTAAAAGGCTAATTGATCATTAGAAAACTATTTTGCAATTATGTTAGCACAGCTGAAAACTGTTGATCTGATTAAAGAAGCAATTAAACTGGCCTTCTTTAGACTAGTTGAGTATCTGGAGCATCAGCATTTGTGGGTTCAATTACAGGCTTAAAATGGGCAGAAACAAAGAACTTTCTTCTTAAACTCGTCAGTCTATTCTTGTTCTAAGAAATGAAGGCTGCTCTGGGATGCTGGCCTTCTAGGCAGAGTTCCTCTGTCCAGTGTCTGTGTTCTTTTGCCCATCTTAATCTTTTCTTTTTACTGGCCATTCTGAGATATGGCTTTTTCTTTGCAACTCTGCCTAGAAGGCCAGCATCCCGGAGTCGCCTCTTCACTGTTGACGTTGAGACTGGTGTTTTGCGGGTACTATTTTATAAAGCTGCCAGTTGAGGACTTGTGTTCTCAAACTAGACACTCTAATGTATTTGTCCTCTTGCTCAGTTTTACACCGGGGCCTCCCACTCCTCTTTCTATTCCGGGTAGACCCAGTTTGCTCTGTTCTGTTCTGTGAGTAGTACACAGCGTTGTACGAGATCTTCAGTTTCTTGGCAATTTCTCGCATGGAATAGCCTTAATTTCTCAGATCAAAAGTAGACTGACGAGTTTAAGAAGAAAGGTCTTTGTTTCTGGCCATTTTAAGCCTGTAATCGAACCCACAAATGCTGATGCTCCAGATACTCAACTAGTCTAAAGAAGGCCAGTTTAATTGCTTCTTTAATCAGCACAAAAGTTTTCAGCTGTGCTAACATAATTGCAAAAGGGTTTTCTAATGATCAATTAGCCTTTTAAAATGATAAACTCGGATTAGCTAACACAATGTGCCATTGGAACACAGGAGTGATGGTTGCTGATATTGGGCCTCTGCACGCCTATGTAGATATTCCGTAAAAAATCTGCCGTTTCCAGCTACAATAGTCATTTAAACATTAACAATGTCTACACTGTATTTCTGATCAATTTAATGTTATTTTAATGGACGAAAAATGTGCTTTTCTTTAAAAAACAAGGGCATTTCTAAGTGTCTAAGTGACCCCAAACTTTTGAACGGTAGTGTATGTCAATTTATATAACGTTTATAAACAAATCCCTTGTGTCTTTCAGCAATATTTGAAGTCCAAGAAATTAATTGTGTATATACAGATGTAGGATCTTAATTTGATCACCCTGTTTTGGCAGGGAATTTTCTGCACAGCAGGAAAAGCAAACTTGTAGTGTATTCAAGGTTTTTAAAGGCTTCTAAAGTTGTATTTTCCACTTTAAAATGTTGGTTTGCCCAAACAAAAAATGTATCAACCCCTATGAAAATGTCCATTAATTATAACCCACAATAATTCACATTTCTGTAGGATTTGTTGCTGTAGGAATATGTTGCTGCTGTGAGAAACTGGTCAAATTAAGATCACACATCTGTACTTACAAATGATATAAGACATGAGATCCTGCAGTTAGTACTTACTGTAACAAGAACTTGTACAAGTAGTAAATGATGCAGACATCTAAGTATATCTCCAAAATCCCTACAACTCACTGCTCAATGTCCTCAACTGTCAGTGCCATCTCTACACTCAGATCCATAATGAGTTAACACAATTCTCACAGCTAAACGGCTGCTGAGTACTCACTGACTATGATCACGTCTGACTCCTAATCATCAGGAGTATTGATCTGAAGCGTTCGATCTTCCTATAAACAGGAGAACACCGACGTTGATGAGGTCAGTGCCCATTGCCCCCAATAGGGACCCTACGGAGTAAGCAAAGGGTGATTGGAGGGCAAGGGAGGGACGAAGAAGAAGGAGGCAATGGCAAGCATTCAGTTCTCAAAAACTCAAAACACCAGGATTATAAAAGGGGATCCTTCCCGAAGAGTCTTAAGCTCTTGAGTATCTGATCCAAAGACGACGCTGTAGAGTCCACAGGAGGCTGCTGAGGGGAGAACGGCTCATAATAATGGCTGGAATTGAGCAAATGGAATACCATCAAACACCTGGAAACCATGTGCTTGATTTCTTTGATACTCATTCTGATCCAGTCATTACCACGAGCCCGTTCTCCCCAATTAAGTTGCCACCCACCTCCTGTGATAGTCTCTTGTATAGGATTCCTCTCCAAAGACGACACTAGAGTCTTGATGTAGCCAATACACTACGTACGGTTATGTACTGTAGCCTATATGTACTCTCATAATACTCTAGTGTTATCTTCGAGTAGAGGAGGGGACAAATGGACGCCTCTAGGTCTATGTCAGAGAAAGAGAGACCAGCGTGAGGGAGACCAGAAGAAAAAGAAGGGAGGAAAATGAAGAGGTCGCGGCCGACGGGACCGGGCGGTTCTTCTTCCGGGGCCCATTGCAGAGCGGTGTGTTACAGCAGGAGATGCACACAGAGTTGATCCTTCCAGTGCAGAACTGCTGGTAGCCTGATGAGGATATGAGGCATGCCCCAGACGAGGCGCAGGACTTGCGGTAAAATATGCCTGAAGAAGGAGAGAGAGAAGTGGTCAGGAGTAAAGCTATACAGGATGTCCAGGTCAAGGTATATGTGGTAGTGACACCGTTGGTGAAATAGCAAACTGATGTAGCACAAGCACTTTTTTCCCCCCCCATGAATGTGTGTCTGTTTTATGTTATGCCTGGCCTATGCCATGTCTCTCACCCTTTTACAGTGGATGTCCTTGTACGTAAAGCAAATATCTGTGAAAATCAGACAAAGCAATATCTAATCTACCTTTTTTTCACAAATAAACAGGAACAACAATTACACATCAAGAAAATTTGGTGATTTGAACATATTTGCCTTAGGAGCTTAGCCAAGTGAGAAATTCTTGAGACATACAGTATATTGTAATTCAGTGCTATTTGCAATTGAACAGAACTTTATCCTGATCGATACTGGAGTGGGTCATATTACTTCGAGGTGATCCTCTAAGTGCCTAGAACCTTTGTAGAGCCGTGATAAAAAAGAATACATTTGAGAATGTCATCTCGACATAGAAGATAATGCTCTCAAACTATGGAACAATTGCAACAGAACTATGCTTTGATTTATATGGTGGCGAGAGAATGCACATGAATAAGAGTGTTTTGATTTCATGGAAATGTTGTCGTGCCATTAGTCTTACCATAAGAGGTGGTAAGAAAGCCTGCGTCTCCCTGCCTGATGAATGAACACCTTGCAGGGACTCAACTCCCATTTCTCCCTACTCCTTCCTCGGAAATAGACACTGCGCTTTAGGACACAAACAAATCCAAGGTGACCCTGGAGATGCCACTCAAGCTCCACTGAATCTATAAGCATCAGTACTTGTTATAAGCATATATGGACGCTTATAATATCTTAATACAAGGTTTATCATGTGTTCTCTGCTGAAATTTGTCAACAGACTGCAACGAGCTGTTATTATGAGAAGGGGTTCATAAGTGCTTACGACAAGTCTTACGTTGCATTATAACTGTGGCATAATGCGTTATACCTGTCGACGTTAGGTGAAGTGTTACGAAAAGTTCAAATGAAAGAGTAGAGAGGAAATAGATGAAAGAGGTCGATGATAGGGGGGGGGAAGAGAACTGCTAGTCACGTTAAAAGTTACATCAAAACTTTGCTGCTCTAATTTACTCGTCTTTCTCTTGAAATAATAACAGATGAGCTGTCAGACAAAGTGTAAATTTGTAAATGCAATACAATATTCTTGTTTTGTCTCAAAGATGTCAGACAAGCCTTCAAGACAAAAGTAGACCATTTCGGTCTGCATCAGCCCCTGATTACTGCTATTAAGTTTGACAGAACTAACAATGCAACTTCAGCATAATCAACCCTCTGCTTTGTTCCATACTTCATCACTATGCACATTTAGAACTGACAGTCAAACAAACCACGTCCCCAAACCTTTGTTGGGGGAGGAATGGGTAGAGACCAAGCTGGCACCAATTCACGTGCAAAAGCCAACTTTCCCTGAGGATTACGTTACAGATGTCTTCACATATCATAAACACATTATGCAAGTGCTTCTTTCCGCCGATAACGTTGTGGTAATTCGCAAATTCATTATTTGTGATCAATTGCGGTTGCTGCATTTAAAGATAATTAGTTAGGCTCCTGGTCTCAGGCTGACATTATATGACATTTTCAAATTAAGGAACACATTCATTACCAACATTGCTAGAAGGTTTCATGTTAGAATAAAAGTTTACATGAATTTTCTGTTTATCTGCTTACAGGAGCACATAAGAATCCCTTTGCCAACATTGCATTTGAATCAAATGACTCAGAAGACCTTTCTAAAGAGTGCAGAGGCTGGAAAAGACTTGTGAATATACTGTAAGCATGTGCATTTCACACAAAAGTGAATCCTTATCTCAAGGTTATTCAAACCATTACACAACATTACACATAGTGTACATTTGTTCATGACATTATTGCCGTAGATTATTGCCTTTGAGTGACGCATCTTGTCAACCATCATATTCAGAGACATAATTTGGGCATAAAACACTCGCTAAGTACAATCTTGCTATGGCAGTCTTGGTACATTTTTTTTGTATACTCTTGTAATTGGAAGCATACATTTGATCACAAGTGACAAACTGTACATAACATTGGATGTGGTAGGATCAATAGGCCTAGTGTATTTGAAGGGCGTTCTCTCATTAACCCTCTTGTCGTGTCCGTTTCATGTTAATGAATTCTGTGTTCCGGGTCCAAAATGACCGCCCACATTATAGCTGATTATAAATCCATAATAATACATATATTATCACCTAATGTTGTGTTAGATCTTTTTATCAACTTAAGTTCTTGTGAACATTACAAGTTTTGAACTTCTATTTGCTATTTATGGCCTGTAGGCCTCGTTGACCTGAGCTCATACAACTCGTTTTTGAGTTTAAAAAAAAGCATAATGTATGGATTATTTTGACTACAACAAATACTCAGATGAAACATATTGTGCTATTTATCAAAGACTACTTTGTGTCAAAGTTGATCAAGGACTCTCTCCTCTTCACCAGTGTTATGATCAAAGATATGATCAACAGCCTCACATACAGTATATCGTTTGGTCATTGTGCTGCCACAGAATGAATTGTGAGCAAGGCCTCAAAAAAGATTTATATACCAGAGCCTGAGAAAAGTTCTCTATATTATTGAAACAATGTTGCGATTGTTTGTGAGAATGCTAACAGGTGTGGTTCCCATGGGGGAAATATTCTATTGGGGAAAGGTTCCCGTGGGGGTTGCCATGGGAGCCAAGAAGGGGAGTGAGGTATGTGTATGCTCAAACACACTTGCATGTGGGGGTCTGGGAGAGGAAGTGTGTCCATCTGATGAATGGGCATGTGCCTGAACTCAATTTTATACACTAATTGTATTCTCACCCATTAATTTCTAATTACTGGTCATTTTTGACCAGGAACTCCACAGGTGTACAAAAGTTAAATAAAACACCCCAAATATTATGAAAATCATCCAAATGGATTTTGTGTGTTCAGATGCCTTGTGTGGACAAAGTCATGGAACCTTATGACAATCAGATTAAATCAACTACGTTTTTCAGAGAGAAAACTTGTAAATCAGTCCAATATGACTGGAACACAGCAGGAGGGTTAAGCAATAAGGCACGAAAGGGTGTGGTGTATGGGCAATATACCACTGCTAATGGCTGTTCTTAAGCACGACGCAACGCAGAGTGCCTGGATACAGCCTTTAATTGTGGTATATTGGCCATATACCACAAACCCCTGAGGTGTCTTGTTGCTATTATAAACTGGTTACCAATGTAATTAGTACAAATAAATGTCTGAAATACCACGGCTGTCAGCCAATCAGCATTCAGGGCTCGAACCACCCAGTTTATAATAAAAAATATTGCATGGATCAACTGAGTACAGCAACCAGCAACCAAGGGGTTAACCACCCTTTGGGATAATCCCATTAAAATAATATGAGCCATAAACCATGAATTAACTATGGTAATAGCCTCTTCATCTATGGAGATTCTTTGATAGGTCCCAATTGATGTTGTGGGCATACATATAGGCCTAGTTTATGATCTCATTTGTTGACGTTACAAGGAGACCCTATAGATCAGTTCCACTGAATTCAGAGATAGAGAGGAAGTACAGGAAAGAGGGAAATATACCTTATTTTAGGTCACATGTTAAAAGTGTCACAGTCCGGTGTGGCTTGGTTTTGCATGGCAAGGTAGGTGTCAGAGAAGGCAGTGTGCCCTGGGGTGGTCTAGCTGCAGATCACGTTTATATTGTGTCGGCGTGGGTTCGAATCCGGCCCACACCCTTCTGACACAAAACAGATCCCCCAACCTTCCTGTCTCTCTCTCACTGGTCTCTCTCGTCAGACTGAAGCTCACGCTCTGCTGTGGCGGAGATACAGCATCAGCGAGAAGGGACTACTCTCCCACTATCTCTATCCAATACAGAACAAACGATGAAAGGAGTGGGACTGCTCAGGAGACGCTGTTTTCTTACCATCCTTCTTCACCAGTACCTCTTTCTGACACATGTCCTGCACGTTGACCGTGCAGTTGACAATGAACTCCGGCGTGGAGCATTCATTGTTTTTCACCTCCTCACACTGGTAACACTGGATCTGGAGAGCATAACCTGTACAAGAGAGAGACAGGAAGAACCACAAGGGTTTAAAAAAAAGTCCACAAGAACAGTTCACCAGTATCTGGCATATAATATCTCATTAGTCTATGAATGTTGGTCAAGAGAGACTACAGGCTAATTCTTTGTTCAAGTATTATCCCTTGTTCATCTGGAGCCTTTCAGACCCCCATGTTTTCCTCCCAGTTAATCAAGAATAAGTGTGTTTGTGATCTATTGCCATTACCACAGATCAGGAACTGTATCCTCGAGGAGAGACAAATGCATCTTTGAAATGAAAAAGTCTCTTTGCTGGCATTTTGAAAGTCAACTTGGTCCCTATTTGCAAGACTGGATCTCCTTGATGAATAACAAATGTGAAGATTATCTCAAAGAGCATTTAATGTGGGAGAGACGATGTTGACGCATATCCTTGCACATGCGGACATGTTACAAATATCAGACAATAGGACTTTGAGCTAATATGATGACATTTCTGTACCGCACCACAGAAAGCACTGATGAGTCACACAAACACATACTTCTCTGACTACATACACGTTTGTCATGACAACAAAGAAACACAGCAGAGGGGAGTTGTTTAGTGCACAAACAGATCTGGAGTCAGGATAAAGGGATTTTGACTGAAAATAATGAACAAATATGTTTCAACAATATAAATCCATACTCTAATTTATTTGCCAACTGAACTTAATATAGAGCCGTCGGACATAATTGTGTGTGGAAGCTGGGYATACTGTATCTGTGCAGGGAAAAAAGCCACTCAACTTTACCCACTAAAATAATAATTGCCATTCTGACTACTACAGGTCCAAACAATCAAGCCAGAGTGTTTCAGACAAAGTGTTTTATCCACACACTCAATGAAGCTGTTGCTCCAGCACTGACTTCAAATGAGATAAATTCATTCTAACTTGACTCATTGGAATTACATGGAAATTGAGATGAACTAAGAATGACAGATGGTTGGCTATTCATGCAACGTTGTTTCACAGGGAAGAGAAATCTAGAGAATTTAATCGAGGATACCGGATGGATAGCACAATCGGATTCAGGGTTTACAAATGGGGGTTTAGCAGAAACATGCATGACTGTGCAATGATAAACAATAATTCAAAATGTTCTCAAGCACCACAGTTTCAGGTCATTTGTTCTCCGTGACGGTAGTACTGTGTTCTAATTATTGAAATGGCGACAGTCATTCATCTCCCAGTCTGACAGCGCCATCAAGTACAAATTCAATTGAAAATAATCCAAAACAAAAATCAGAGCGTAATTACTTTAAAACCAGATAAATGCTTCAAAACTCCATCCATCAACCGAGCAATAGWCTCATAAAGTGCCTAAACACATCCTAGACAGTCATGTATTTGTCCTCTATAAACCACTGGCTATTGATACTAAATATGATTAACATTTAGGCAAGCATAAAGTTATGTACATATTGTCTCTACTGTTCATATTGTTCCTCAAGACAGTTTTCACTGAGGTAAAAACATCCTCAAGTTATTTAGAAGTCATTTCTGCTGACAGCGAAGATGATGTTTAAGGAGTGAGCGTGTTAACCAAACGCAGCACATCCAACTCAGAACGGACAGAGGCATTTGTATGTTATTTACACCAGAGGCATTTTTGGTGAGATCAAGTTCTTACACGACACTGTTCATATGCCATGTGCAATGTGTTGAACTGGAAATATGGACTGGAAAAGCTCTGAGTGGCTGATAGTCACATCATTCTGATGATATGATCAGTGGGTGTATGTTGGAATGACAATGCGGACTACTCCATTGACATAGATTATCATTGTCATTTTACCTGAACCTTTTTTTAACAACTACATTACCACCGTTTGTATGCGTTATTACCAAATCATTGCTATAATTTACCCATGTGGATTGAGAAATCAGTTTATTTRCCGTCATCTATYTTACRTGGTGTATTTTCCTTCCACAGTCATTTGAAGAGAGACAGCGTTGTTATTCTCTGCATATTTAGTGATATCAATATTCATCAGAGGTGTTCATGGAGTGGTAGATCAGCTCCTTTAACACCCACTAAAAAATGGTGCTTGAGTTTATTACATTCACCTGATCTGACAACTGTTGATCAATCAAGTTCCTTATCATTTGAGCTTGATGGAATGCCTACACCTGTAAAATAAAACGTTGAATTGCATCTGTGTTGTCAATTAGAGAGCTATTAATTAGCTATTGATAATGAGTGGCCTACACATGTCCCTCTGCTTTATAAACTGTGTGAATACATTCTTCACCTGTAATGGTGTCTAGTCATGTTAAGTAGCAATTCATCGGAATATTCAATAGCCTAATAGCATGCCATTTAGGGCAATTGTAAGATCAGAAAGACGCTCCAAATATGGAATAATGTTCAATGTTTCAGCATGTCACGCTCTATTATTTAACATTTACATTTTTAAGCAATATCATTGAATTGAAGCAAAGATATGTAAAATAGTAGCCTAAATCACATTTTGAAAATGTGTCTTTGCACAAGTGATATGCGCAATAGTTTTACAGACGCAATTATGACCTAAGGTGACATTTTCTCAGCTGGAGCGCAAGTGTCATTAAAAATGTTAAATCCAAGAATCTGTGTCACAATTTCTTATTCCAAGACAGTTATAAATGCATTTAACGAGATTATTTGACACTGTCGGCATTACCAGACCTCTACTGGACTTCTGAAAACGATTTAATTGTTTTCATCCGACAAAAAAAGCTCCCCAAAATCATTTAAACATAATCCAAAACTTGACTTAGATTGGAATACCTGGAAACGTTGACACATCACTTGAGGAAATGCTCTCAGCATCAGAATACAACGCAGCAAGCCAACACATGTAAGATTACGCCGTCTCCAAAGTTTAGCATACCTGTTTTGAGGAAAATTCCAAGCAAAGTTGCATAAATGAGAAGCAACATCCTCTCCCAAATGACACTATGGAGGAACACATCAGACCAGGTGAACTTAAAACGAAAGCAAAACCCTTAGATGGATCCGTGGCATCAATGTGTGAGAGCACATTCTGCTGCGAGGAATGTGAAGCGCAGCGCTGAACGAGGGCGAGCTCTGCGGTTCGAGAGACTACGTTGCGGGATTCCAGTGAAATTGGATGAGGATAAATCGTAAAACGTACCACGTGACGAAAGATCGTGGTATGGAAGCAATTCTTCAATCACTCATATCCTACACACGCAGATCAGTGACTGTTTAATTGCTTCCAAATATGAAATGGTCACCTTTGGATAGGCTTTTGGGCATGGAGTGCACCGTTGGCAGCCATGCACATTTAACCAGATTTAGAAAGGCTACTATTCATGAAATACATTTGTTGAGATCTTATGGATCTTCTGTGTCTGTTAAGGGTCTTGTATGTTTCAGTTAGAGAGAGAGAGAGAGAGAGAGAGATGGGAGAGAGAGCGAGAGAGAATGTTTGGGTGTCACTCTTGGGTGGCTGAATTAATTACTTTTATTTATAGTCACATAATTACCCATCAAGAGACTCTAATTGTTATAAATACCCCTGCTTTATAAGCACTGTCAAAGAGAGTGAAGCTCAGTGAACACAGGCTATACGTTTAACGCGTTTTGTAGTTGAAGACTATGACATGAGCTTTACCGCAGGACTTGGCTCAAACCTTCCCTCTTAACAATTCCCTGCTGTAGCCTATTTACAGATATTTCAGTTACACATTGATGAGCGCAATGGCAAAGATCAGCGAAGATCTCACTGTTCCTTATGACTATAGTACCTTACATTTGACTACAGTATATGATACTGAACGCACACGTGTATGACTGCACGCACGCACACGCACACACACACACATACACAAACGTCAACCTCCAACAGTTACGAAAGCTGCACCAAATTTAAAATAGGAAATAATTTCTTTTTATTTGTCTGGGAAATTATGACATAAAATATARCATTAAAAGTCTAATGTAACAGCCAAAATTGCACACGTAATTACCAAAGTAACACTGCTGGTAACAGGTTCTCTTACAAAGGAACAATCAAGCAGAGAAGATGTGAAGTAGGACAATTAAACACCACTATACAGTTCCATGTACAAAAAGTGGGATATAAATACTCGTCAGCTAGAAAAAAATACATTATGGTCTTAGCAAGACTCTCCTTACATATTATTAACAGTTTCATGGAAAATTGTTCAAACAATGAAACGTACACAGTCTGTTTTTGATTAGCACCAGAATCAAATTACACACGTTTGGCATGATGATGTATTCCTACTACGTGTCAAATGTGTTATAGGATAAAGTGATAAAAGGTTGCAGTAGTAGCTTTTATTCGACAAAAAAAAAACTATTTTGTATCGACAAAACCCTACAGGAAGTCACAAAACGAGGAGACGATCAAGAAAAGTTGAACTGTTCTCAATCAATAGACATACAGCTTGAATGATTGGCAAACATTACACAATTATTAAATGTTTTAAATTGCATATACCAGTCAGCAATGCTCCATTCTGATATWAATTTAATTGCAGTTTTTAACACACAAACAAAATATACAAAAAATGAGTGTTTTATGATGCTACAAGAGACACAGTTTCAACAGTTATGTTATCTTGCAGTTCATGAAGATTTTACTTTTCAAAAAATGTCTGTTTTCCGTTTAAAAAAAATGAAAAATGTATTTTCCATGAGTTGTAACCTTATATTCAAGGTAACTAGGTATACGCGTTGCATTTTCCCTGAGCTACTAGCATAGACCTTGCTCCGCAAATGTGTTATTGAAGCCCACAGAAGTTTCTGATTCATCAGTACCATTCTGACACTAGTTCAGTTCTATGTTTACATTAAATACTGAGTGACCCAAGTACAATGGTGATGGCACGGTGATTGCCTAAAGGGATAATTCAGGATTTTTTCTACTTCCCAGAGTCAGATTAATTCGTGGATACCATTTTTATGTCTCTACGGGCAGTTTGAAGGACATTGCTAAATAGTGTTAACATAATGACTKGAAGTCTATGGTAACTGCAAGCATGCTAGTAGATACCATATACTTCCAGTCATTGCGCTAACACTAGTTAGCATTAGCTCACACAACTAACTCTAACTTCCTTCATACTGGATGCAGAGACATAATAATGGCATCCATGAGTTCATCTGACGAGGGAAGAAGAGAAAGGGCTTCATTGCCAAATATCCCGAAGTATCCCTTTAAGCCACTACACAGCAGTTGAAGTTCATCTTGACAGTTTTGACTTGCTGGTAGAAATGATTGATCATGTATTGATCATGTAYTTCTCATCTGTACTACAACTCAAAGTCGAAACTGACTCTAGTACATTCAATATGCAGGATACTATTCTTTAAGATCCCACAGTACTGGTGGTTCAATTAAATGTGCATATGCATGTATTTAGGTCACTTAATATAAAGTATAAATCACGGCACTTCAAAAATAAAATACATTATTTGTTCTTGTTCTCATGTGTGTCACATTTTAGTTCACCATGCAACTTTCAAGATACCACAGCAGTCTGGAAATCGTACACGTTTGAGCCAATGGCTTTAGGAGCTATGATTGTATGGTATGGGTTGCAGTGTATTGCATGATGGTAGTTGTGGTGTGTAGGCCTGCCATTATGGCATACAACACTGTGGCAGTAAAACATTAGAGAAATCATTTGAGAAATAATGATCAGTGAGAAAACCATCTATCCACATCCAACAACCCTAATAGTTTTTTGCACATATTATGATTCTTAAGGTATTGCTTCACACTACTAGGCATCATCAGTTGCTCCTGATAATATTACTGATTGGTTTGATTTGGATTTGGTGGTATTTACTCTAGTTGTGTCTTCAAGTTGAATTCCTTAAAAACTTTGTACAGTATTTGTTACAGTGCAATGATTTAAAAAAAACATTCCCCCTTCGGGGAAAAATATATAATGCAAGAAGACAATTTCTAATATTGCTTTCCACACCTTGAACGGTGGTACTGTTGTAGCCTATAGTTTAATTGTCCATCTCAGAGGTCATGCATACCGTACAGTCTGGGTTCACGTCCTTATCTTATGACATCACCTATGACATCCCTTCCTTCCTTATGACCTAAGTGCTTCGGTTGGTGGGAGTAGCAGAGGACTCCAACAGAATCGCCCCCGGCCTCCACTTTCTTACTCTACACGTCGTTGGAGCCTTGACTGGTGCATGAGGAGAAGCTGTCGTAAAGCGAATCGCTGAGAGAACCCACACGCTCCGCCCCGGGCTTGTTGGAGTAGTAGCTGGACGACGAGGGCTCGTTGTCAGCCCTGCTGCAGCAGTCCTCTTCTCTCTCCCCTGCGGAACAGGAGCAGTCACCGCTACTGGGCCTTAGCTCTGTCTCCGGGCACAGCCCCAGCCCACTGCTGTTCAGCTTGTTCAGGGAATCCAAGGACACGTCTCTGGAGCCGGCCCGGACACCTCCTCCGCAGCCGCCTGTCGTCATGTCCACTTGATTCCCTTTCTACAGCAACAACAAGACAAACAAGAGAGGAGAAAATGAGACGAGAGGTGTTTTTGTCATCTACCCACACTGAGTCCACACTACGTCCACACTGCAGCACATTATTATCATCATACTTTAAAAGGGCCAATCTGGTATTCAAACAACAAAGCTGTCCCAGATTACTTATATGAAATGATATGGAGAAAGGAGCAATCTGTCACTCGGTCTCTCAACAAAGAATATCCAGAAACAACAAAAACAAGGCTGTCATGCTGAATTTACACTGAGTGTACAAAACATTAGGAACACCTTCCTAATATTGAGTTGCACCCCCCTTTGCCCTCAGAACAGCCTCACCCCCCTTTGCCCTCAGAACAGCCTCAATTCGTCGGGGCATGGACTCTACATGGTGTCGAAAGTGTTCCACAGGGATGCTGGCCCATGTTGACTCGCGAGGTCAGTCTATGTCATGGAACTGTTTTGTACACTCAGTGTACATCTACTTCAGCGTGAAGCAACACTACAAAGCAATTTGACTACTGCCATTCCCGAGTATTGCATTGATTTATTGAGAGCTTTGTTTATTCTCCTCCTATGCTTAAGGCCCAATGAGTCTGTCTGGGGGAATCTGCCGTGAGATATCAACCTCTCTACAGGGAGCCGGGGGGGGAGGAGGAGGAAGAGGAGGAGGAGGAGGAGGAAGAGGAGGAAGAGGAGGAGGAGGAAGAGAGGAGGAGAGGAGGAGAGGAAGAGAGGAGGAGAGGAAGAGAGGAAGAGAGGAGGAGAGGAAGAGAGGAAGAGAGGAAGAGAGGAAGAGAGAGAGAGATTCTCCTTCGTAGCTTTTTTAACACAGCGTATTATATTTTTGTCAGGAGCCCATGTTGTTAAAAAAGAAACGAGTGAAACGGCGGCCAGCTTCTTCTCGCTACAAATGAACGCAAATGGCTTAACCTCAAATATACTGACGAGAAAACAGCTACCGTATATCATTTTGCATATTGACAGGTGTTTTGGTATGCACAGAGAATCTAACTTAAAGGTATAATGTGGTATCTGGGTATCTGTTCAATGGAGATTTCAATCSATTGATTCTTGAAGAATATACCACAACAAGAGTGGGACTGCCATTTGTCTAAAGAAATACATCACAGATTGCAGCATTAACGTTGCAGTTTCAGGATGAATCCCTAGAACCTTCTAGGTCCTGTTGTTTATGTACTTTTGAGAAATATTTTTGGCATGTACACTTTTATCGTGTGTGGTGGTTGAACTCATTGCCTTCTTTCATGGAAAACGCCTCCAAGCCATTCCACCACCCTTGAGTAAATTGGCAACACAACAATAGGAAAAGTCCCCATTGAGATACATATATATATATATAAAAAAAGCTCTGCATCTCCAATCTAGCATAATCACAGAAATCATGCATAATGCATTTTTCCACATACAGTCATAAATCTAACCACAGTGAATACAAAACACATCTTCAGTAGAAAAAAAGTGATGTTGTGTAATTCAACCTTGGTCAATAACTATTAGAATATCTTAAGGGTAATATTTATGCAGAAACACACTGAGGAATCTTGAAATAATTTGAGGAATTATTAGAAGGAGCATGTGCTCTCTGGCTACATTTTATCTGTGGTAAAGGTAAACACAATTCTCCGGGTAACTGGATTGTCCTCCAGCCAATCTACCGAAGGGGCCAAGCCATCCACACACTTCCTGGGTGGAGAGTACACAGAGGTATTACCATATTATCCGGGGTATAGACCGCCCTCGGGGTTGCACTAACTCCTCATCATTAAGTGTTCACTGCCAGGTGCCTCTTAGAAATGGCTTTTCTCCCCGGAACTCCAGCCCAGAACCACTCTGCTAACAATCTGGCGGTTAACAATAATCCATTCTAGATATTCTTCATGTACTAAATCAGCACAGAGAAAATCAGAAATACCCTACACTTCTGAAAAATATCCCTGTGACTAATAGGTACTGTGACTAATAATGGTAATTCAAGGGTTGGTAATAAAAACTAATGTCATTCAAATCTGCAAAATGACACATCTCCATTCTAGCAAAGTTACTGGAGAATCAAAAGTGCTACATCGAAAAGGCTTTTTAGTCCAAGACTTGGCTCAATCTGGGTCCGGGGAAACCAAACATATAGTATGTGCCAGTGTAGTGTAGTCTACAGGTGCATGGATGTGGAAGACCATGAGAGCCGAGCAGATGGTGTATGACTTGATTGTGATCAGTGATTGGAATTGGGGTGGCCTTTCGTTCAGCGCCTTTGACAGTGAGGAACAGCAATCATGGTCCTGTTCTTCTCCTAACAGCACTGAGCTCTCTATCTCGGCAGGAGGGATTCTTATCTGTGATTGAATTTGATTTGGTGAAACACAATTACCACTCTTGTCTGTGGGTCGAAACCAACCTCCGTGCAGACCTTGACTATCCGAAGGCACCTAAGGAGCCAGTTGAAGTGTATCCTTTACAACGGAACACACAGGAAAACATCGCCTCAGGGGCACATCGGGTGGAAAAAGAGCTTGTCAACGGCTAATTGGTTATCATCTAGCAACATCGAGGTATTTCAGTTCAATGGGAATGTCTTGGGTGACTGGGATTCTGAAAGAATATATACGTTGGAAACATTCTTGCTTTCTAAAGGTGTTAAGAGTCAGTCAGTCGATAAGGAGGCCAAAGAGAGAACGGCTGTTCTTCTCCCTGACTGGGATTCTGGACAATTGTTGTGTGTCTGAAATATCTATTGTTCATATACCACTAATGGTATACTGTTGTGTATGTACGTATAGGCAGTAGCAGCTGGTATACAATTGAAATCAATCAATCAATATATATATATATATATATATAGGCATGTGGGCCTTGAGAGACAATAATTTCTCTACACTTGGTGTCAGATGTAAAAAATAATAATAAGTACACCTCTGATATTTAGAAAATTACAAATAACTCATAACATTCCAGCCCGATATTTGATTCGAAAGTCTGTCATCTGAAGCACATCTTACACGTCTGTACTTCTACTTCCAACTGCGTGTCCAAGACCAAAAACATCCCTCTCTCTCCCCATTGCATTAGTGCTCCAGGTAACAAGCTGTTACAAGCAGCTGGGGAGAAAGTGTGAACACAGCTATTACATAGTTATGAGGCATATTGCTGTATAACCTGGCCCTCTCTGGTCTAGCTCCTTAGGCCCTGCTATGTCCGGCCCCAGCACAGCATCTAAGGCTGTTTTCCCCCTGTCGGGGAGGCCTGTAGCGATCTCTATTACCCATCGGGAGAGAGAGAAGGGAGCGAGAGAGAGAGAGAGAGAGAACAAGGGAGAGAAGGAAAGAAAGAGAAAAAGGGAGAGAAGGAAAGATAGAGAGGGAAAGTAAGAGAGGATGAGAGCAACTGAGAAAGATATAGAAATAAAAAGGGAGAGATTGAAGGAGGCAGAGGGAAGGGGGGGTGTAGCCAGGCAGCCAGAGAGGCAGGCAGGCAGCGTGGCTGTCAGGCAGTGTCAGGATGATGAATGGGGGCCAGGCTGGGCCATGAGGTCTCTGATGGGAGCTGCTGAGCTTTACATCACTCTCCTGAGTGTTTGTGAAAGGTTATTAAAGGCACTTAAATCACCCAATCTCACACCGCACCCGCGCTCCCCCCGTCCGCACCTTCCACACACTTTCCACTTCCCAAACGAATCTTCCATAACGATATTATGAACTTACCTGACTGACTTAAAGGGAATGGTCACAACACCATATTTTACAGTAGGTATGGGTTTCTTTTTGACTCATACATTGTCATTTTGGTGCCACACCCACCACTGGTGTGCGTGGCCAAACACCTTTATTTTCATGTAATCTGACCAAAGCACCAGTTCCTATCGAATCCAAGTGCCAATGCCATTTAGCACTGCTGGGTGATTTGAAAAGTCCTAGTCAATCGATCAATAATATAATAACAATCTTAGCAAAAATGTTTATCTTTCATTTACAATCTGTAGAAACTATGAGAATAGAAAGGTTCAGAACTTTTGTGAAACATAAATAATAAATCGTAAATAGAAATCAAAACTGGGTGGACTTCAACGATAGATGGTGGGTTAAGGGTAGCTGGGACAAAACAGAAACAAGGATGGGACAAAAAAACRAACAAAAGGTAACTATTGTAAAACATACTGTGTCCTTTAAATGTACAGTATATACTATGTATAAGCTGGAAGTAGAAGCTGTTGTTGTACATTAGTTTACTCCAATTAGGGAGGGGATGTAGGGTTAGGGGAAAATAATAACGGAAAATATATGCTAAATATATATACATACAGTAACAGTCAAAAGTTTGGACACACTTACTCATTCATGTTTTTTATTTTTATTTTTTACTATTTTCTACATTGTAGAATAACAGTGAAGACATCAAAACTATGAAATAACACATATGGATTCATGTAGTAACCGAAAGGTGTTAAACAAATTAAAATATATTTTATTTGAGATTCTTCACAGTAGCCCCCCCCTTTGCCTTGATGACAGCTTTGTACACTCTTTGCATTCTCTCTACTAGCTTCATGAGGTAGTCACCTGGAATGCGTTTCAATTAACAGGTGTGCCTTGTTCAAAGTTCATTTGTGGAATTTATTTCCTTCCTAATGCGTTTGAGATAATTCGTTGTGTTGTGACAAGGTAGGGGTGGTATACAGAAGAAAGCCCTACTTTGTAAAAGACCAAGTCCATATTATGGCAAGAACAGCTCAAATAATCAAAGAGAAACGACAGTCCATCATTACTTTAAGACATGAAGGTCAGTCATTCCGGAGAATGTCAAAGACTTTGAAAGTCTCTTCAAGTGCAGTCGCAAAAACCATCAAGCACTATGATGAAACTGGCTCTCATGAGTACCGCCACAGGAATGGAAGACCCAGAGTTACCTCTGCTGCAGAGTCCAAATTTGGGATTTGGGATAGATCACTAGAGTTAACTGCACCTCAAATTGCAGCCCAAATAAATGCTTCACAGAGTTCAAGTAACAGACACATCTCAACATCAACTGTTCATAGGAGACTGTGTGAATCAGGCCTTCAGGGTTAAATTGCTGCAAAGAAACCACTACTAAACAACCAATAATAAGAAGAGACTTGCTTGGGACATGAAACATGAGCAATGGACATTAGACCGGTGGAAATCTGTCCTTTAGTCTGATGAGTCCAAATTTGAGATTTCTGGTTCCAACCACTGTGTCTTTGTGAGACGCAGAGTCAGTGAACGGATGATCTCCGCATGTGTGGTTCCCACCGTGCTGTGTCTGTGATTTATTTAGAATTCAAGGCACACTTAACCAGCATGTACTACCACAGCATTCTGCAATGATACGCCATCCCATCTGGTTTGCGCTTATTAGGACTATCATTTGTTTTTCAACAGGACAATGACTCAACACACCTCCAGGCTGTGTAAGGGCTATTTGACCAAGAAGGAGAGTGATGGAGTGCTGCATCAGATGACCTCCACAATCACCACGACCTAAACCCAATTGAGATGGTTTGGGATGAGTTGGACCGCAGAGTGAAGGAAAAGCAGCCAACAAGTGCTCAGCATATGTGGAAACTCCTTCAAGACAGTTGGAAAAGCATTCCAGGTGAAGCTGGGTGAGAGAATGCCAAGAGTGTGCAAAGCTGTCATCAAAGCAAAGACTGTCTAGATTTGTTTTACACTTTTTTGGTTACTACATGATTCCATTTGTGTGATTTCATAGTTTTGATGTCTTCACTATTATTATACAATGTAAAGTTGTAAAGAAAAACCCTTGAATGAGTAGGTGTGTCCTAACTTTTGACTGGTACTGTATATTTAAAAAAAAAATATATATATATATATATATATATGGGGGATTGGAAATGATGCAAATAATTAAATTGATGAAAGCCCAAATTTACCTGCAATATTAGAGCTGATCTACACCCTATTTCTTTTGTTTGTTTATAATAATGCCATTAAGCAAACTCCAGGCTTTTCAATTTTTTGGATGACATGAAAATAGAGCTCTTTAGCCAAGCACACCAGTAGTGGGTTTAGAGTCGAAATTAGAATGCATGAGCAGAAAAGAACCCCATTCCTACTGTAAAATATGGTGGTGGATCTTTGATGTTTTGGGGCTATTTTGCTTACACTGGCCCAGGAACCGTTGTTAAGGTCAATGGCATCATGGACTTTATCCAGTGCAGGGACATTTTATGCCACACACCTGGTTGCCTCTGCCAGGAGGCTGAAACTTGGCCGCAAGTGGAACTTCCAGCAATGCAATAACCCCAAGCACACATCAAAATCCACAAAGAAATGGTTCATTGGCCACAAAAACAAAATTTTGCAATGGCCATCTCAGTCTGCAGACTTGAACCCCATTGAAAACCTTTTGGTTTGAATTGAAGAGGGCGGTCCATAAGCGCAGACAAAGGATATCAAGGATCTGAAATAAATCTGTATGGAGGAACATTTAGAAAAAGGCTCAATGCCATTATCCTCGCAATTGGAGGAATTGTGACCCCTACCTTTTTGAGAAAAAATGGATATTACTTCTTAAAAATAAAAAATATCTCTGACCAATTGTATTAGTATAAAATAATAGAATTTCCAATTTTTTGGGAGCATACAATATACTGTAGGTCAGTATTTTTTATTWTTTATTTTATACATTGTCCCTTTAAGGTAAAATACATGTTAATAAGGAGTAAATGGGTTAAAAAGGAGTAAATGGGTTGAAAGGGTGACCATCATCTTGGTTGGTTCATGGCTATTAAATGAGGTTCTCTCTTCTGTAATTCAACACATATCTACAGTATATACCTTTAACTTGAACATGTAATTATTAACGGATTCATTTAGAATAGTCAAGTGCTATTCAACCAAACAATGTCAATGGTCCTCATAGGCCTTTATTGTGTTAGATGTCTTTTCAAAGTTTCTTTATTTTATTTATGAAGATATTTTCTTGTGAGGTCTTTCCAAGACCAATTATTGGACATCAAAAGATGATAGGATTAAATCCATAGTGTTGCTCTGTCTTTGGTTGTATTTGTTGTCGTTGTTTGGGTGATCTCTGTGCAGGTTGGATGCACACTGGACTCTGTCCGACATGCTGCATTTCTGTAGGGAATCTCATCACAATCAGAGCCATGCTTTCAAAATCCCAGCACATCACCGCAGCAGCCAACCACACATAACCTTGTTAGAAAACCCCACGTCCACAACCAGCAACCACACTTCCCTTTATTTCACACTGACATTAAAATGGTCAAATCCTGGCCATTTTAGCACAAACGTCTTTGCAGAGTGGGAGTGAAAGCCTTATATCCAAATTATTTTATTAAGTGTAGACTAATGGCTGAGAAGACAAAAAGCTCTATTTTTCCCCAGTTATTCAATGAATAGATGAACCAATGTTTCTGTATGCAGAGCCTTTGTCAGGTCAAAGCATACGCCAAGGACATTCGTTTTTCCACATTCAATTTTGAGCAGGCAAATGTCCAGTCAATGCAGAATGGAATAAATCTGTTCTTATTGAATCTATTAGAAATGTTTGACCCCAAAAAGAGACGGGCAAGGATGATGTTGTAAGTTTAATAAAAACCCATACACCCTGAGCCCTGCAACGTTGTATTTTGCTTTAGCAGAGTAGCTGCACGTTTCAGTACTGCTCCTCTGTCATAGTACAAGGCCTCTATAGGCCAACAGTAAGAACCATAGTTCAAGAACATAAAACATATTCATGTATTTTTCCTCTCGCTCTCTTTCTCTCTCTGAACTTGTGTTGAGTCAGATCCTTTTGCAGATTATGGATTTTTCTGTCAGCGTCGTTGTGTGTGTGTGTGTGTGTGTGTGTGTGTGTGTGTGTGTGTGTGTGTGTGTGTGTGTGTGTGTTAGGTTATTCTACTGCACTGATCTGAGGGGAAGTGGGGGCCGAGGGGGGTGAGGGCCATTTCATGGTCACTGCTCCTCATTTGTCATTCAGTGAAGTTAAATACTGGTAGGCAAATACCCCGTGACACGAGAGGGCAAGCCGATCGAAAGCAATTAGGTGACTTTCAGTTTTTTTGTTTTATGAAAACGTCCGAACAATCCAACTACAGCGCTGTGTAGGAGGCTGAAAGACATCAAGCTTTGTGGACTTTGTACGCACTTTGAGAAAGCTGGAGAAGCTGGAAAAGGACAAATGTTGCTTCACAGCGATTTGTTTTCACATGAGTTGGAGTGCAAGTTACCATGGAAACAGTTTGTTTTGAGCTAATGCATGATCTTACATAAGGTAAAGCGGTAAAGTGGTCCATACAATAGATCCTCCGGAAGCAACATCAACAGACCATGATCATCTAGTTGACAAGCTACAAAAGGATATGTCAAAGGTAATACACTGAACAAAAATATAAATGCAACATGTAAACTGTTGGTCCCATGTTTCATGAGCTGAAATAGAAAATCTCTGACATTTTCCATACGCACTAAAAGCTTATTTCTCTCCAATTTTGCCCACAAATTTGTTTACATCCCTGTTAGTGAGCATTTCTCCTTTACCAATATAATCCATCCACCTGACAGGTGTGGCATATTAATAAGATGATCAAACAGCATGATAATTACACAGGTACCTTATGCTGGGGACAATAAAAAGCCACTAAAATGTGGAGTTTTGTCACACAACACAATGCCACAAATGTCTCAAGTTTTGAGGGAGCATGCTCTGCAGGAATGTCCACTAGAGCTGTTGCTAGGGAATTGAATGTTAATTTCTCTACCATAAGCCATCTCCAACATTGTTTTAGAGAATTTGGCAGGGGGTGCTGAGGAGTATTTCTGTCTGTAATAAAGCCCTTTTGTGGGTGAAAACTCATTCTGATTGGCTGGGCCTGGCTCCCAAGTGGGTGGGCATATGCCCTCCCAGGCCAACCTGTGGCTGCGCCATTGCCCAGTCATGTGAAATCCATATATTAGGGGCTAATGAATTTATTTCAATTGACTGATTTCCTTATATGAACTGTAACCCAGTAAAACCTTTGAAATTGTTGCATGTTGCGTTCAGATTTTTGTTCAGTGTATGTCGTAGGTCAACAGGAAGTACTTACGCTTAGTCTGTCTCCTGCTTTGCCCTCTAGCGATGACTGGTTGTGCAACAAGTGGTATTGGGAGAAACTCCCCCTGTGGTCGTCCTTCTCTACGTGAGAGAACATGTCATGTTGATAGTAGTCCATGATTGACGGGAACTTTCCCACACTGTTCCTCTTCATTGTCTTCTCTTCGCAGTAGACTGTGGAGAGCATGTTTCAATCAATATACCTATCAATCAACCAAATCAAGATAAACTGGCTAAAATCAAATGATGTAGGCCTACATCTAAATAACATTAATATTGTGTCTGTGGATGTGGGATGCAGACAAGATTCTGACCTTGGTTGCTCGTCTTTGCTCTGTTGGTAAGGGTGCTTTGGGTGGAGCCTAGCGTGTTCCCTTCAGACTCTGTCTCGGTGTCACTGCTGCTGCCTGAGTATGTGCACACTCTCGGGGCTCTGTCCTGTTCAGGAAAGAGAGGGACATCAGAACAGAATGAGAAGATAGATAGATATCCCTTTAAAGACTACTTCAACGGAGTCAGATTAACTTGTGGATACCATTTTTATGTCTCAGCATCCAGTATGAAGGAAGTTAGTAGTTTTGCGAGCAAATGCTAATTAGCGTTAGCACAATGACTGGCCGTCTATGGCACAATAGCTGTTAGACGTCTAGTCATTGTGCTAACACTAGTTAGCAATTGCTGCCTTAAATAGATACTTTGGGATTTTGGCAATGAGGCCCTAGATCTACCAGCATGCCATCAGATACCCATAGACTTCCAGTCATTGCGCTAATGCTAGTTAGCATTGGCTCGCGAAACTACCTCTTAACTTCATTGATACTGGACGCAGAGACATAAAAATGGTATCCACGAGTTCATCTGACTCTGGGGAAGTAGATGAAATCCCTTTAATATCACTGTATCCTCAACAGATTACGGAGATACTCTTTCATAATGATAATGCTTCTTGGAGATGTGAAATTGTATAGGGATTGTACGGAAGCCACAATCACAGATGATAATGCGTCTTACGTGATACACAGAAACACAACCACTAGACATTTGAAGTACTGTAGATTTTTCAGTTTAGCAGTTCTCTTATTGCTGCTATTATTCTGTCAGAGGATAATTGAACTACGTCCCTCTACTACTAGCAACATTTACTGTATTTCATGCAACATAAGGAATCAATGCTATTATATGCTACTATGCTATTGCAGTCTATTTTGCTGCCAAAACACCACCCCTTTGACATAGGCCTAATAGTGCTGGGGAAGTTCCTTACAGTGGGTGAGTTTAGATCCTTAGTGTTCCTCTTCTTCTCCACTTGTTCCTCGTGGGCCTCCGTAGTGACTGTGTGGCTGGTGCTGCATAACTCTATCTGACTCAGTCGCTTCCTTCTGATGACATCTATCATTCAAAAGTAAAGAGAAACAAATCATGAGACACAGACAACAACCAAACCCACACACTCACACCAGGAAGAGAGCCTACGCATTGCGTACATAGAGGGCGGAAAAGTAAAAAATGTCAAAGCTATTAGGTCCCGGAGTTTCAGTAAGACTCATGGCTACATCCCAAATAGCTCCCTATTCCCTTTATAGTGCACTACGCAGTAGTGGGGACCATGGCCATAGGTTACCATTTGGGACGCATCCATAGCTAACGCTATGCCAATATAGTTGTTAACCTGTGAAAGCACACGCTGTACAACATGAGCGTTATGCTACAATTTCTTTAATTGTGAGGAGAGTTTGGCATTTCATCTATTAATAGTCAATGGCATCCTCCCTACGGAGGCTACATCGCTACATCTCTGACTTGAAGCAGCCCCGAAATACCAGCTTCAAACTGTCACTCCCAATGACAAAGCATCCAATGATAGTCACAGCTGAGTCCGTGTGAATTTTAATGACTACCTACCCCTTCCTTCACACTTGTTTTCTCTATACAACTTCCTACCTTCTCCTGACAATATAATTAACTGGGCCTCGTTGGCGGCGGCGCTGCGGGAACATCAGCAGAATCATTTGTACCGCGCCGAGGGCAAAATAGTTCTTTCATCTTCTTGACTACCTGTGAGGGAATCCGTGGTGGAGATTAGTCTCCTTCTCTATTCCTTATAATGACAGCTGTTGGTCATGCCTACCTTAACCGCAGTACCGAGGTCACACAGATAGACACTAATTCCCTGATTGCATAAATCCCTAGGCGTGATCACGAAGATCACTCATCCCTATACGAGTACATTGTTAGTGTTACTTCCCTCAGCCCATATGATCCCGCTCTCCCTCCCTCCCACCCACCGTCATGCTGTTGTGTTGCTGCGGTAAAAGAACAGGCAGAAGGTGGTTTATGATCTATGTCGCTAATTGTCGCTATTGAGCTTGCGTGTCTAATTGTATTAGCGACTTATCCTTGGGATATGGTCTGTGGGTCGTATTATCCGGAGGGTTTTGTGAAGGTGGGTGGGGGATGCAGGGTCCTTTGTTAAGCAGAGCTACGGAATATCACTCAGAATACCAAATAGGCTTGTCCATCTAGTCCAGCATTCAAAATGCATAGGAGACTGATTAACAAAGGTAGAAGGTTTTCCTTTTCACGGAATAGCTTCAAGTGGAGAATGGATCCTCTGTTGAGATTGAGAGGGTGGAACATGTATAGTGAATTCTTGAGGGCTACTTAAGGTTCATAATGATGTGAATTGAAGTAAAACACTGCCACCCTCATTGCACAATCAAATTGAGCCAGCGAGAATCTGAATTTTATTCTCTCTCATTTTATACACAGTTTATAGATGGGTTAACACCAAATTGGGTTTCATGATAGTGGCCAAACATCCTCCGAGCCTGCTCAGCCATTCTAGCTTTTATATGCAGCTGTGAATCATTGGTTTACCTAACATAAAACCATTGGCATGAAACAGAGACAACACAGAGCCTGTAACAGTGGTTGTGTCCCGATCATCGACTTTTCTCCCTGAAGTGTGCACTTCACATGATGGGACTGTACTGGTATAAGAGCAATGGTGTGGACATTGTCAATACTTATGGCTTCTTAATACATAAAGGGGAGTGTGGAAGTGCAAGCTTTGGGAGAAGGGTATAGAATGGAGACGTAACGGGGATGTTGATATGAGGTGAACCCCCAGTCTTACCTGAGGTGGATGGTCTGGGGAGGCGGCTCAGGGCTTCCTGTCCACAACCTCTTCCAGTAACTGTAGAGTCAGACAGGGAGTGGCCCAGGGCACTGGTGGGTGGTGCATGTGGGTGGGTCTCAGACAGGGACGGCACTTTCATTTGGGATGGGGAATGAGCAGCAGAGGCCGAGAGGAGGTCCTGGTCAGGATCAGTGGGACTGTGAACGCTCGCCATCATCCGGTCGGGGCTGGACTCAGATCTAGGAATGTGGCGCCCGTTGACCCGGGTGACGGAGTCAGGGAGGGGRAAGGTGCCAATCCCGCTGTCCAGGGTTCTCATTTGGCAGCTGGAGCCTGGGGGGGTGGGGGACAGGAGAAGCAGCGTGTGATGATGGGGTTGGGGGCGGGGAGGGGGGGAGCAATGGAAAAGGAGGAAGAGCCACACGGATTGGATTCACAAGCAACGGAAGGGGTTATGGGTAAAAAGGGCATCTTGGGGTAGGTTCAATAAGATAGGAGAACGAATGGAGGCAAAAGCAAGAGATACAGGAGCATTACTTCACGTACGGAGCACCTGGGTACAATCCAAAGCCAAATCATTATGAGAAACTGTAGAAATATAATGCAGGAAAAAGGTCTGAACTTTTCGTATTACTTTGTCCAGTAATACGTATGATACGATCTGTTTGTGTGTGTAATTCATCAGGTTTATTCCTATAAGTGGTTATCAGCCCTCTATGATCAAATCTGTATCACTTCTTCATAAAATTAATAAAGGTATCTGACTAATCTTGAAAAGGATCTAAAATGAACGGCCGCTTGTAACTCCTAGGTCTCTCTGCGTTCCCAATCTAATTTCACCCATTTGGAACCCAGCGTGACTATAGAGTGCCAATTTATTAGTGATTTTTCTCTCTACCTCCTGTATCAGCATTATGTTGATTTACACACATTCGCCAAACTTGATATGTTCCACACTGTGGCAGTAATCTAAGGACATTGTAGCAACAGATGGACAGCGTTTAAAATACACAGTTTTGCAAAGCCTCCGTCTCCGGGCGAGACAGATGGATGGCTGTTCGACATGATCCAATTCCATGTAACTGTGAATGATGTTGGCTAATCATTCGGTGCTCATTACTTAATTGCAACAATTCGGGTAAAAAAAAGAAAGATAATGTTGAACTAGTTCTAACATTAATTCAGTTTAAAGACAAAAGTGGGGGAAAGGTCAGATGGCTGATATGACTGCAACTTTGACAATGTTCTATTTTCATTCTAGGTTGCACAGTATATTGCTGCATTGCAAAAGTAGAACATATTAATGTAGCGTTATATACATTATAGACTAGTTGAGGATGGAAAAACCTTGGAAATGATTGATCCTTTCGAGTGAGCAGTTGTTTTGGAAGATATTTYCCCCCATAGAACAATCTGTAAGTTCTGATTTCTTTCTTGCCTTTTATGGACAAGCATGGGACCTTTTTTTTTAGAGTTGGGTTGATTTCTGCTAGCTCTGCCCTTAACCTTGGCTCTTGGTCTTGTAACGCCCAGACCATAAACATCCACTTCTTCTATATGCCCTAACACATCCCTCCATCGTTGTCATACAGTCTCTGGACGTTCAACCCAAACTTCTAGAAAAGAACGGATAAATGGATGGATGATTGAATTAATGAATTCATTAATTATATATTAACCGTTTCCCCTGAAGGGGTTCAAGGCATGTAAGAGGTAGCCCTCATAACTTCCATGGATATGCTTTAGTACAATAACCCATAAACACAGGGCTCGCACAATATCATCGCCAACCAGCTGTATCAAACCCTCATAATTAAAACCAAAGCTCTTTATCAGAGGCAATGCGCTGCCGTTGTAAAATACATGATTAACCTAATAAAGCAATATTTTCAGTCCCATCTAAATTTGCAACCAGACATTCAATTAAACCAACAGTGCATCAAAACAAGAATTAATTCAATTATGCATCAGAAATGTCCCACTGGATGACTGGGAGTAAACACAGTCAACTTAATCATGCTATTAGTGCACAGTTAGAGTCATATTGTAGGTATACGTGTCTTCTTCTGCCTCTCTTGCACCTCCTACTCTGCAGTAATGTTGTAGCTGAGGTGGTTATAAACCACCTCGATAGACAGATGGCCTGTTATGTTGCTTAGATAAATCTGCAATGAGTCATCACGGGGTGGTTGTGGCAAGCCCCTAAAACAGCAGCTGATCAATTACTACAGAGTTCTGCATTATGCATCAAGTGTAAACCAGTTCAGAATGTCTCACATTCTTGATCCTATATTCAAGGAAGAAGACAGAGAAGATAAAGAGGGAGACAGAGAAAGGGAAATAAAAGAGAAAGAGAGAAAGGAAAGAGAAAGAGGGAGACATCCATACCTCACAAAGCTTAATAATCAAAGGAGTTGATTTGGCAGTTGTTTTCAATATGCTGTTTGCACTCACACTATAACAAGGTCTAACATGGACCTAGAAGCCAGTTCCACTGCTTTTTTATCAATCCTCCTTTCTAGTCGGGGACTGGTTTAGACCTGGGATACCAGGTTTGTGCATATTAATTATCAGGTAGAAAAGAAAACCAGCACTACTCCGGACCTCATAGGGTATGATTTTAATGACCTTAGGGTAATACTATCTAAAATCATAGGAAAAAGTATCAGAGAGGGTCTGAAATTGTGTTTACTGTGATCCCAATCACTTCTATATTAAACCTCCTGGTGATAGAGAGCAAGCTCTGCAGACCTAATGACATGTTATGATGAGGACTCATCATAACATGTCATCACCCAGACATTAAACACCATCACAACTGCATGGGAATTACGACCAGAGGTCATGACTATTGTCACATGACCAAGACCTCAAACCATTTAAATTCAGTCCAATGTCAAAACTTGAGCTGTTTATTATCTATTATCTATGCGCAGTCACTTAATCTCTACCTACATGTACATATTATCTCAATTACTTTGACTAACCTGTAACCCAGCACATTGACTCAGTACTGGTCCTGTTGTATATAGCCTCGTTATTGTTATTTTCTTGTTGCTCTTGAATTTTTTTAATATCGTTTTTTAAATAAATATTTAATATATATTTTTCTGAAAACTGCGTTGTTGGTGAAGGGCTTGTAAGTAAGCATTTCACCGTAAAGTCTACACCTGTTGTATTCGGCGCATGTGAGAAATAAAACTTGATTTGATTTGATTTTAACCATGACAAAGCCACACCTCATAGACTCATGAGTCCATCTGCATCCTTTTCTAGTTTCTAGTTTTAATCCCTGCTACAATATCACATTATGTCAAAAATAAAATACAATTTTGTTTCTAGTTTCTTGTGTTCAGAGAAAATAAGTAATTGAGATCAGGCAAATGTGTGACATATTCTACCCATAAAAGCCCAGGGTAAAATGATATGCTAGGCTGGACTTCAGGACCTATAAGTGGACTCTGCTTAAATCTTTATGAGACCGTTAATTCATACTGAGGGGAGGTTGGATAGATGTGCTTAGCTGGCAGAATTAAATATGCCATTCAGTTAATTAGAATACAGAAACGATTAACAATCTTATTTTTGGCTCTGTTCCACGATATGGGGCTTAGTTGAATCAGGAAAATGTTCATACATCCCGGACATTTTCTCAGGTCAAAACAATTTCTCACAATATTTGTGTTGTCGACCCCATCAATACAGAGGCTAGCATATAAAAATTACTTTGAGCCAAAGAGAGCAGCTTTTATAAGTATTGGTATGTAGGCCTATGGTTTTCCATGTTTGATGTCAATTATGTCCAAAATAACCTGCAGGTCTAGGTCTTTAATGTCCATCCTTTAGAATTCCTCTTGATTTAGATAGTCATTGTGATAGTCAGCATAAAATAGTTATTGGAATATTGCGTACCAGCAGCCATATCATCTGTGCAGACCTATTATGTGCATGGAAATAAATAAACAAAATGAAGCAACAGAGATCATAATCCTGTGTGAAAATAAGGACAAACTTCAAATCTAAAGAAAAGACCACGATAATTCAAGTCGAGGCGTCACGAAGACCTTTTGCACTGGTTGTACATGACTGTGTTGCTCCTCTCCTGTTCACACAATGCCAAAGCCACACCAAACTAAGTGAGAGAAGACCCCATTCATGAAAGGACAACAGTCATCATCTCTTCAAAGATAGGCAGTTAATGTGCCACTCAGTCTAAAACATTCCACCAGAGCGATAGGCACCTAGCATTATACAACTCTAATAAACATTGATTGCCCTGTCCTAGTCCCATCCCTTTAAGAATGCCTTCCACCTGCCAATGAATGACAAACTGCCCAGCGTGTAAAGATCGCCTTGTCATTGAAATAGTAAGTGGGTGTTGTTGCATATAATTTTCCTATCACACATTGTACGCTACCAAAGCTCTCAGAACAGCGGCTGCCCTGACAACCCCCAATGTCTTAGCCACGTAAATAATAATGTGCGCTAGCAACGCTAAAAGGATTTTTGAACGCCGGACACAGTAACCATTTTGTTGATGACCTCAAAATGCAGTGGGAGAGTGGCGTGATAATAAAGAGTCACTCTGCCAGTGACAAGACGAATCAGTCCTGCAAAGATGCAGGAAATACTTTTATAGGCTCTAAGCTTACAGTTTTTCTCTGGTATGAGAAAGTGTTACATATGCAAGTCCCACATGCATTTGCCATTAGGTGATGAATGGCAACAGCTATTTCTGTATACTACAAAAGCCTAAAATAAGAGACCGTTTGTATAATCTATTACAGAAATACTTTACACAGAGAGCAAAAGTTGGAGATGTATTGCTGGTGACAACTGAAAATGTCTATGTTGAAAAATGTATTTTAATGTTGCTTATTAGCACAAAAAAAAAAAAAAAAATCAGACGATAGCTCAAAGTACAGTAGGCCCATTGCTACAGTAAAACCTTACCTATCATGTGGTCCTGACATGAAGTCTCAGGGGTGGGGTCCTCCTCATTCTCTCCATGCAAGCTGATCTTCTGTGTCACAATGCTGGTCTGGTGGAAAAAAATGAAGGATGAAATGCATTTAACTTTACTTGAGTTCTCACAACATACACTACCGGTCAAAAGTTTTAGAACACCTACTCATTCAAGGGTTTTTCTTTATTTGTACTATTTTCTACATTGTAGAATAATAGTGAAGACATCAAAACTATGAAATAACACATATGGAATCATGTAGTAACCAAAAAAGTGTTAAACAAATCAAAATATTTTTTATATTTGAGATTCTTCAAATAGCCACCTTTGCCTTGATGACAGCTTTGCACACTCTTGGCATTCTCTCAACCAACTTCACCTGGAATGCATTTCCAACAGTCTTGAAGGAGTTCCCACATGTGCTGAGCACTTATTGGCTGCTTTTCCTTCACTTTGCGGTCCGACTCATCCCAAACCATCTCAATTGGGTTGAGGTTCGGGGGATTGTGGAGGCCAGGTCATCTGATGCTGCACTCCATCACTCTCCTTCTTGGTAAAATAGCCCTTACACAGCCTGGAGGTGTGTTGGGTCCTTGTCTGGTTGAAAAATAAATGATAGTCCTACTAAGCTCAAACCAGATGCGATGGCGTATCACTGCAGAATTCATTGGTAGCCATGCTGGTTAAGTGTGCCTTGAATTCTAAATAAATTACAGACAGTGTCACCAGTAAAGCACCCCCACACCATAACACCTCCTCCTCCATGCTTTATATTGAGAAATACACATGTGGAGAGCATCCGTTCACCCACACCGTGTCTCACAAAGACATATCTCCAATTTAGACTACAGACCAATGGACACATTTCCACCGGTCTAATGTCCATTGCTCGTGTTTCTTGGCCCAAGCAAGTCTCTTCTTATTATTGGTGTCCTTTAGTAGTGGTTTCTTTGCAGAAATTCCACCATGAAGGCCTGATTCACGCAGTCTCCTCTGAACAGTCAATGTTGAGATGTGTCTGTTACTTGAACTCTGTGAAACATTTATTTGGGCTTCAATTTCTGAGGCTGGTAACTCTAATGAACTTATCCTCTGCAGCAGAGGTAACTGTGTCTTCCATTCCTGTGGCGGTCCTCATGAGAGCCAGTTTCATCATAGCGCTTGATGGTTTTTTCGACTGCACTTGAAGAAACTTTTAAAGTTCTTGACATGTTCCATATTGACTGACCTTCGTGTCTTAAAGTAATGATGGACTGTCGTTTCTCTTTGCTTATTTGAGCTGTTCTTGCCATAATATGGACGTGGTCTTTTACACAACTGATTGGCTCAAACGCATTAACTTCCTCAGGATTGGTGGGTCCACTGCGTGACAGGTTGAGCTTTTGTAGGGTAATGCGATTAGCATGAGGTTGTAGGTAACAAGAACATTTCCCAGGACATAGACATATCTGATATTGGCAGAAAGCTTAAATTCTTGTTAATCTAATTGCACTGTCCAATTTACAGTAGCTATTACAGTGAAACAATACCATGCTATTGTTTGAGGAGAGTACACAGTTTTGAACATGAAAGTTATTAATAAACAAATTAGGCACATTTGGGCAGTCTTGACACAACATTTTGAACATAAATGCAATGGTTCATTGGATCAGTCTAAAACTTTGCACATACACTGCAATCTAAATTGTACCTGGGCTGGAATAATACATTATGGCCTTTCTCTTGCATTTCAAAGATGATGGTACAAAAAAGATTGAAAAAAACGGTTGATTTTTTCTTTGTATTATCTTTTACCAGATCTAATGTGCTATATTCTCCTACATTCCTTTCACATTTCCACAAACTTCAAAGTGTTTCCTTTCGAATGGTACCAAGAATATGCATATCCTTGCTTCAGGGCCTGAGCTACAGGCAGTTAGATTTGAGTATGTCATTTTAAGCGAAAATTGAAAAAAAGGGGCCGATCCTTAAGAGGTTTTAAGATGGAAAGAAATTCCACAAATTAACTTAAGAAGGCAAAACTGTTTATTGAAATGCATTCCAGGTGACTACCTCATGAAGCTGGTTGAGAGAAAGCCAAGAGTGTGCAGAGCTGCCATCAAGACAAAGGGTGGCTATTTGAAGAATCTCAAATATAAAATATTCTTAGATTTTTTTAACACTTTTTTGGTAACTACATGATTTCATATGTGTTATATCATCGTTTTGAGGTCTTCACTATTATTCTACAATGTAGAAAATAGTAAAAATAAAGAAAAACCCTTGAATGAGTAGGTGTTCTGAAACTTTTGACCGGTAGTGTATAATATCAAGTTCTAAATCATGTTTATGACTAATTTGTTTAGGCATAATGACAGAACATTGAAATAAAGTGTTATTAAATGTGCCTCACAACATCATCAACAGATGGTATGTTATTTGTCGGAAAAATGGTTGGGCAGACCGGGGAACAAAGTAACACTTTTAGGCTTTTGCTTATTGAAAATATTATTTGATTTAGATGATATAATATTGTTATACAAACAACATGCATATCTCAACTACTATTACACACTGTAACTACGTTTCTAGAACATACCAGCCGTTTACAATCCAACCAAAAGTGGCAGGAGTGAAATGTTACAATTGACCCAGTATGTGGGGTTAAATGTAACAGGGAAAGGGGAAAGGGGGATACCTAGTCAGTTGTCCAACTGAATGTATTCAACTGAAATGTGTCTTCCGCATTTAACCCAATCTCTCTGAATCAGCTGCCTTAATCGACATCCACGAAAAAACAAAAAAACAAAAAATTATTGATGAATTTAGGCATTTAGAGACACCACCGAAGCATTAGCACATTGTACAACAGCTTTCTAAGTGGTTTCTAATTTGAGTTATTAAGCTCTTACAACTGACCCCGTGTTACATTTTTTTCCCAGTCTCCCTTACATCATTGTAATGTGCATCGCATTGTATTCATAATTGCTTTGCTGCTTGTGTGTGTATTCAATCTTTTGTATTGTGGCCTTAACATTCCTTGAATACCATCTGCACAGATAATAACAGAACAAACTGCTAGTTCAAGGACATGTCTGRTATGATTCATAAACCACAAACAAGCAAAGTACACTTTTCTACAACGTGATAATACTTTATATACTTCTACGAAGCCAGACATCCAAAATAACAAACGCAGCTAAGCTAACACAGATGCAATAGCTGGCATATTCAGATAGAACATTATTGATATATATTCTGTTTCCCTTTAGCGCTTAAACCAAACAATAGTGGAAGGCGATTCCTCAATTCTTTAAGCGATGACTCAAAACAGAATCGACAAACACCTTAGATTTACAGAAGTTACTATTACATTTTCAGAGCCTCTTTCATAATAGGTAGTTCTGTCAGGGGATGCAACAAGGTAATTGATCTAATATGGAGGTGGGCTAACAGAGTGTGATGTTGAAAAAGTGTTCTCCGAAGGTATAAAGGGGATTTGCAGGTCATAAACACTTATTTTCTTCTGTTGTATTTCTGTAGAGGGGAGATGGAGATGAAGCTGCAAGGATAGTATTAAACAGGCCTTTGTTGAATTGAGTGTCTGCGATAAGAGCCTCCTCATCGCTATCAAAGTTCCCGATCAGCTGGATTGAATTTCCTGCATATTGCATGTGGACTCTTTTTTTCTTTCTCCCCCTCCCTTCCTTGCTCTCTCTCTCTCTGTCCCTGACAAAGAACAAATAATATCTTTTACAAGGTCAGAATTACGTGGCACTCTAAGTCTTACAAAAACAATTTTTTCTATGCAAAGCTTAGTATGTGGTTCAACATTGGTAGCATATCTCCCAAGATGAAGCACTTTAGTGTGCGCTCATGTTTGTATATGTGTGAAGGTTGGCGGAATTTGCAGGTGTGTACACAAACTAGACATACGACATGGAAAAAGTTATGGCAACAGTAAATTATATGGAGTATACGTACAATCCAATAAGCAACTGACCAGCATGAGAGCATGGAGGAAGTGGATACTGAGGTTAGAGGAAATAGTGAGAAAATGGTGAGATTATGAGGAAAGATGGACAGATAATAGAGAGAGAGAGAGCGAGAGAGAGGGCGCAGTCGAGTGAGAGACCCATGCAATATCCTGGAAGCCGAGCAACGTTTCGTTACAGGACCCCTTGCTCACTCACAGCTGTATCGGAGCAGATCTCCAAATCTCCCGTCATATCGCTGTTTCTCTTGGGGATGGAGATGCCAGGGAGAGATTCAGCAATGGAGTCGCCCTTCCTCACACTCCTGTATAGGAAACATGATTTGATACATTTTCTGTCTGTCTGCTTAACTGATTTCATATGAACCGTGCAGGTGGAAAGAGATCCCGGGTGATAAATTCCACTGTTCTCACTCAATACGGCCTCCACATACGCAACATGTAAAGTGTTGGTCCCAAATTTCATGAGCTGAAAAATAATTCCCAGAAATGTTACATATGCATACCAGCTTACTTCTATCCAATTTTATGCACAAATTTGTTTACATCCCTGTTAGTGAGCATTTCTCCTTTTCAAAGCTAATTCATCCACCTGACAGGTGTGGCATATCAAGAAGTTGATTAAACAGCATGATCATTACACAAGTGTTGGGGACAATAAAAGGCCACTGTGCAGTTTTGTCACACAACACAATTCCACAGATGTCTCATGTTTTGAAGGAGCATGCAATTGGCATGCTGACTGCAGGAATGTCCACCAGAGCTGTTGCCAGAGAATTGAACGTTCATTTCTCTACCATAAGCCGGCTCGAACGTCATTATAGAGAAACTAATTCTGATTGGCTGGGCCTGGCTCCCCAGTGCCCCACCCAGTCATGTGAAATCCATTGATTAGGGTTTAATTCATTAATTTAAATTGACTGATTTCCTTATATGAACTGTAACTCAGTAAAATAGTTGAAATTGTTGCATGTTGCGTTGATCTTTTTGTTGAGTATAGCTATCCCCCTACCGTAGGATCTGAAATAACCTTTTTTTTAACTGCTCTTCCCGACTCCAGTCTCATTGAGTGATAAATGTTTGTAACTACTCTTGATAAAAATCTGTCAGCTGAGATTTTAGGTATTATATCAATTTATGGGAGGAGGGGTAATTCTATACTCTTCCAGCCAAGATAGCTCAGGGCTGAGTGTCTCTAGATTCCAGGCTAGGAAGTGCTAATGTTCACTCAAGTAGAACCATAACTCAAAGAGACAGCTGGTGTTGCTGTTGTTGAGCTGTGTGTGTTTTTGTCTCTTTACATGCATGCATAATGTAGCAAGACTTGTGTTTTACAGCAGCATGAACACTGGGAGAAAATGCTAAAACGACAATCCGCAATCATTTCAGCATCACAGGAGACAAGTTATCTAATGAGTGTTCTTTTTCCTGATCAAATCACTGTAATTTTTACCTATGACTAATTATGCAAATGTACTTGAAATATTTGACAAATCACATTTTATGAAAGTTGCTATGGTAATACCAACCTTCCAAGAAGCTCTTTCATGAACTGGTCTTTCCCAATGTAGGTTGTAGAACACTGGATCTGATTGGCTATTTGTCCCATCTGAATATTGCAATGATCCATGATCGAGCTCAGCTTGTTCTCCGACAGCGTCAGCTCTGGACTCTTTTCGAACTGGCTGTCGATTTTCTTCTTGTCCTTCTTTTTGTCCGATTTCATCTGTTTGCCTCCTAGCACAGATCCGATCTTCAGCTCTTTTTTCTCATCTTTCTCTTTCGGGGAGGTGGCGTCTGATTTCTTTCCATTCAAGGCTGGCAGCTTGCTTTTACGCAGGCCGAACCAGTTGGCCAGAGACGGGCCGGTCTTCTGCTTGGTCTCCGATACTATTACCTTCTCTTGACCCTGACCTTTCTGGATATTCTCCTCGATCCCCATCATGACCTTCTCCTCGATGGTGCAGACTGTGGGGCTCACTGGTTGCTCTCCCTCATCGATTGCCCTTTGGGAACAGCCTGCCTGGACTTTGACGCTCTTCGYGWGGTCTAGTTTGCCGRGGCTGAGCACTTTCCCASCCTTTGYTGTGGYCTCCGGGMTATAGACAGGAGAGGCCGGYGACTCAAAYKGAGGATGAGATGCGWCCTTCTTGGGATTTCGGGWGTTCTTCAAGCCGATCCGGTCGGCGAGGGGTAAGCTACGCACTTCTTTYTGAKGTGGAGCYGTGACRCTCTCCCCCTTTGYRGTGCTCCRTGGCCCTTCACCRGTGRAKCCCGATTTGGAGGCTCTCTCCGGAAGACCCTGGTGGCTGTTTGAGCCTGTCATACCTCCGTAGTGGCTCAGCCTGTGGCTGGGGCAACGGACTGGACTTTCCCCAGATCCGCTACTGGGTTTAATCTGTAAGCCCTCAACAAACGAGCTCTGCCTTGTTAACGAGTTCCCCCTCTCTCCAGAGTTGGTGATGATCTGGGTTCGAATCTTCACATGTCCGTCCAACACGCTGATGTTGGGTTTTTCCATGTAGTGTGTGCTGAAACTCTGGCTGCGAGCTTTCGCCCCATTCATCCCCAGGACAGGCTTTAGGTGAGGTTTGGTCGTGACAGATATAGACCTCTTGAACAGTCTACTGTCACATTCCAACTTGTCACCAACCCCCTGCTCTGCCAACTCAGAGGTGTGTGCCTCCTCTTCCTGAATGATGCACTGGACCTCACCCTTAGTCTCTATGATGGAAGTCATGGCTAATGAATCAACATACACTGTCTGAAAACTGTCACACGGGATGAAAGCATTTGAAGTCACAGTCTCTTTGGAGACCGAGTTGATGTGTTCCTTCTCTTGCTTTCCTGGTATCGTGGTGGAGCCTTTCTGCAGTGAAGGGGGCGATTTCACAAAAGCTTTGAAGCCCATAGGAATGCGTGTCTTTGACGCTTTTTCAGTGGAATTTTGAGTGCTAGTTCCAGAAACGGAGGGTGGGTTTGCTACAGCCTGGGGAGGTTGAGTCATACTACTGTGAGGTTCTGTTGGACACTGAGGGTGGCCCTGCAGAGTTACAGGAAAACTACTAGAGGTCTTATACGACATAGAATGTCTATTGTCATTGGTACCTTTCTTACTTGTAAATGTGCTTTGAAGCGAAGAGCCACGTTGAGAGTTGTATGAGGGAGGAGGAACATTCTTTGAGCTTTTAGGCGCGTTTTCAGGGTGATCAGGCACATGCCCTGAGGCTGAGGAGGGGAGGTAGAGTTTTGTGGGGACCCGTTTCGAAGTGCCTTTAGAGGGGGTCTCATTTGAAGCAGGGTGTTGCTGGCTCGATTTGTCCAACAGTTTCTGAGGTGCGATTGCAGTACCGTAGCCTGCGTCCAGGTCTATGGTATCTTGGCCCTTGTAGGGGGGTGGTGGTAATAAATGTTGCATATTTGGTACAGGTGGGGGGTGGTAACTCGGGGGTGGCCCCCTCACAGTTGTAAGCGTGGATGGTTGAGCCCCTGGTTTAAGTGCTTGAGGTGACCCATCGTAGTTTGGTCTGATAAGTAAGGAGGTGGTGCGTCCAGGAGGCGGGGGAGGAGATGGGGACCTGAGTTCAGTTTTGCTGCTGGCTTCACAGTGTCTGTCTCTGGTAGGCTGTTCCCTGTAGTCCACGTGGTCCAAATGCCTTCTTAGGAGGTGTGGGGAGCCGGTTGGAACACTAGATGAGGAGCCCTTTGCCCAGTCATTCCTGCCAGGAAGCTTGTTGATCACTGCCTTTGGGCTTGTAGTGCAGCCTGGAGCTTTGATGAACCTGGACATCTTGACCGGAGGAGAAGAAGGGGACTTTGACTCCTGAGCTGTGAATCCGGAGGTTGGTCCACTGTTGCTTGTTTCTGTGGTGAAGCCCTTAGAAACCTTCAGTGGAGATCCTTTCCCCCGGCTGCTGGGGATCTTTGAGCTGATGGCCTTGGGGCTGGTGGAAGCATTGTTCATGGGAGGGACAGAGTGGCCTTTGTTGGATCGATTGGAAGGTGGCTTTATCAATTTCCGCAGTGGAGTGACGTGCATTTGCAGCCTCTCTGGGCTTCCCTCCCTGCTATTGCTGCCGTTGTTGCCTACTTTGTGACGAATGGGCCTATCATGAGGCGACAGTGCTGCATACTCAGCAACCCCATTTTCCTTCCTCCCAGGAATCTCTTTCCGAGCCCCAGCACCAAAAGACGACTGCTGAGCACTGAGTTCAATGGGCTGTCCGTCTGCATCGAATATAGCCATGATACTCTCCTCAGACTGGGTTTTAGCCCCCGTGTGTTCCTTGATTAGGCTGAAAGGCCTGGGCCTTCCGTCAGCAGACTGAGTTCGGCCAGGTTCCCTTCTCAAGCATTGTACGGGAAGCAGTTTGTCAGAATCTCTTGAGAGCCTCTTGATGTCCTTCTGCAGTTGCTCAGCTGTCCGGCTAACAGGCAGCCGGTGGTCACTGACCTCAGAGTGCAGATCCTCAGGGTCGGTGTCTGAGAGGTGGAGGGGGCATTCAGCCTCTGTGGGGCTGATGTCAAAGTGCAACAGGGAGGGGTTTAGAACAGCCGAGGTACGCCCCCCGGAGAGGAAATTGTTGATGAAGCTTTTGAGTTTTTCTGGCCGCTCCTTGGAGTTATAGCCGGGCGGGTGCGTCATACCCATGCTGCAGTTACTATCCCCTACTAYGCCACTGTYCTKCAGCCCRTCCCAGCTACACACACTGTCCGAGACGCTGTGCGACAGCTTCCTGAAGTACATCCAGCCTCCGTCCTTACTGGGGACGCWGTCTCGTCTGCAGTACGCCGAATGTAGCGATTCGTCGTCCGCATCATCAGAGTCGTACACAAACTTTTTGCCCCCCACCCCTGAGATAGTGGTCCTTCCCACATAAGTGGGCTTGGAGATTCCCTTGCTCCCACTCTTAATCCCCAGAGAGTAGATACCCTCATTAGAGTTCATGCAGTCCTTGTCACCCGACTTGGAGACCCAGGAGGATGAGGAGCCTTTTGGTTTTCTCCTCTGGAGCTTCCGCAGGCCTTCTAGGATGTGGCTCTCTTTCCTCCTCGTGGGGAGCTGCTCCTCCAGGGGGGCGCAGATGTTCCCGGGGGCCGAGGAACCCAGGCTCAACCTCTTCTCCCACGTCAGAGAGGACTGCAGGAGAAATACAGAGAGACAGAAGTCATTAGAAAACTCAGAGAGAACAGAGGGAGATTGAGAGACAGACACACAGACACATCATTCGAAAATTCAGCTAAATTGAGCTGTGCAACAGCAATCCAAGCATAAATATAAGGGTGTTCAAGCACCTGTAGTACTTCTCAGAGGATTTGTGACCATGGCCCACTCTCATTCTAAACAACAGAGTTGGTTGTGGAGTCATATGATTAATTTGCTAAGCTGTTACTCAGTCTGCAATTTGTTTTACTTCCTTTCACATGGTCTAATGGAGATACTAAGCCCTTTGGGTTATGGCTCAAGCTCCATATATAATATTTTGATTTAAAAAACAATGTAATAACACATATGGAATTCTGTAGTAACCAAAACGGTGTTAAACAAAATATATTTATATTTATATTTGAGATTCTTCAAAGCATCCACCCTTTGCCTTGATGACAGCATTGCACACTCTTGTCATTCTCTCAACCAGCTTCATGAGGTAGTCACCTGGAATGCATTTCAATTAACAGGTGTGTCTTCTTAAAAGTTAATTTGTGGATTTATTTCCTTCTTAATGCATTTGAGCCAATCAGATAGCCCTATTTGGTTAAAGATCAAGTCCATATTATGACAAGAACAGCTCAAATAATCAAAGAGAAACGACAGTCCATCATTACTTTAAGACATGAAAGTCAGCCAATATGGAACATTTCAAGAACTTTGTCGCAAAAACATTTCAAGTACAGTCGCAAAAACCATCAATCGCTATGATGAAACTGGCTCTCATGAGGACCGCCACAGGAATGGAAGACCCAGAGTTAACTCTGCTGCAGAGGATAAGTTCATTAGAGTTACCAGCTTCATAAATTGCAGCCCAAATAAATGCTACACAGAGTTCAAGTAACAGACACATCTCAACTGTTCAGAGGAGACTGTGTGAATCAGGCCTTCATGGTCGAATTGCTGCAAAGAAACCATTACTAAAGGACACCAATAATAAGAAGAGACTTGCTTGGGCCAAGAAACACGAGTAATTGACATTTGATCGGTGGACATTTGTCCTCTGGTCTAGAGTCCAAATTTGAGATTTTTGGTTTCAACCGCCATGTCTTTCTGAGACGCGGTGTGGGTGAACGGATGATCTCCGTATGTGTATATCCCACCATAAAGCATGGAGGAGGAGGTTTTATGGTGTAGGGATGCTTTGTTGGTGACACTGTCAGTGATTTATTTAGAATTCAAGGCACACTTAACAAGCATGGCTACCTCAGCATTCTGCAGCGATACGCCATCCCATCTGGTTTGGGCTTAATGGGACTATCATTTGTTTTTCAACTGAACAATGACCCAACACACCTCCAGGCTGTGTAAGGGCTATTTTACCAAGAAGGAGAGGGATGGAGTGCTGCATCAGATGACCTGGCCTCCACAATCCCCCGAACCTCAACCCAATTGAGATGGTTTGGGATGAGTCGGACCTCAGAGTGAAGGAAAAGCAGCCAATAAGTGCTCAGCATATGTGGGAACTCCTTCAAGACTACTAAAAAAGCATTCCAGGTGAGGCTCGTTGAGAGAATGCCAAGAGTGTGCAAAGCTGTCTTCAAGGCAAAGGGTGACTATTAGAAGAATCTCAAATATAAAATATATTTTGATATGTTTAACACTTTTTTGGTTACTACAGGATTCCATATGTGTTATTTCATAGTTTTGATGTCTTCACTATGTAAAAAATAGTACAAATAAAGAAAACCCTTGTATGAGTAGGTGTTCTAAAACTTTTGACCGGTAGTGTTCAGCTATGTGTTACTTATTTTTTTTTAAGCTGATTGAAACCCCACATTGATAAAGTTCATAAATGAGAGCGACAGAGACAAAGAAGAATAGACAGAGACCGACACACACACAGAGACAGAGTGAGGAGAGGTTGGTCTGGTCATCGTACCATTTTCCCACAGGAGCGTCCTTCATTCCAGGTGTAGGAGCCACTGGAGTATTCACTGCAGGCGCTAGACAGGGACAGCTCGCTGCTGCTACAGCTGCTGCGTGGGTAGACTGGCGCTTGCACCGTCAGACTCAGCTGGCTCAGACACTTGGCCACAGGAAGTCCCGCCTTTCCGTTCAGTTGGACATCCTGCAGGATGGATTCCAAAGACACCCTTAGTCATGATTTAGTGCCACATACATTAACGAGTCTGGATAAAGGGGATTAAGGTGGAGAAGGTAGAGACAATTATGAGAGATGCAGGAAAACACTACAAAAACACTGATTAACAAGCCTTATTTCAGCTTCTCAGTCTAGAAGCTATAGAGTTGGGTCTGGACCCATACAGCGTGTTATATTGTATTTTAACTGAAAGGCTTTCCCCATCACTCTCCAGTGTTTATGTCTTGAATGTCTTCAAATCTAGTCTGGGACACAGACACATGGCTGATGCCAGGGGAGGAGCATGATTTGGGTTAGTAGCTAGGGGTGACAGCTGATGGGCTCCAGTGAAAGCCAATTACCCAGGGAGATAAGGGAACAGCTGGAGGACAGGTGGCAGGGGTGAACAGGGGCGAGCGGGTTGGAGCGTGTCACAGAGAGCTTCACAGGGTCATTTGAGATGGTAATGATGTCAGAAGGTAAGAATATGGCCGGGCATCTATGACTATGCAATATTGAATCACTGGTGCATTTTACAAGGCTGTCCAAACACACACCGCTTTTGTCTTTGTACATTAATGAGAAAAAAAAACGGGGTCTTTTGCATGTCTATTGAGTGTTTTAAGTTAGATTACCAGTGGCTGATATTTTATGTGTGAGACTTTCTGGGGTTTTCAGTATTCCTGTAAAGTGTTACGAAAGCTACTGCTTCGACTCTATAATTAGCCAGTGAGATGCAAATGATCAATCATACTTTCAGAAGCAATCTCCCCAACAGATGTTTTCTGCATCAGTCCTATTCCACAATTCTGTCCAAACAAATGTCGATTCAGAATTCTAATCAATTGTTCAGTCAGAGAGATAATAGGAAGCGAACTAATTGGCCCAGGAAATCTGTACCAATCTGTACTGCAAGTATATCACATTTGCACGGCTTCTTTTCCCAAACTCATTACCTTGTCGCAAACACATGAATACATTATCAGATTTCAACATTATTACACAATCAATTTTTCACTTTTTTTTGTTGCCACATTTCTATACTATATATGAAGGTTTATCAGGTTGGGTCCTCAAGGAGTAAAAGGACACAAGACCAGAGTGAATTCATTTTAAGACCTTAATACATAATATATAACTTGACTAATGTTCTACACTATCCCGCAGACTCATTTTTACTGAAGACGAGCCTCAATCGATGGTCCTCTGGTAAAATGACAAGGATTTATACCTTTAAGAATGTGATACTGCCAACTCTGCTTGCCGAGTACGGCAGATCAAATCCCCAAATAGGTAGATCTGGTATTTTAATCCTCCCTAATGATTTCTCTGGGCTATACGTCAGTTCTGATGCCTGGACAATACATATGGGTGAGGCTGGGTGGGAAAAGAACATGCCATTGGATTGTTTTCCATCAATCTTACATGAGGTGGAGAGTCAGTGTTCCTGGATAGCGGGAAGCTTTTGCTCCTCTCCGGCTCCAGGAGGAGATCAGAGGCAGACAAATCCATGATCCGAGAGTGGAGTTTCTGAAAGGACAAGAAAGCACAAGGTCTTACTGAATGTCTCTACTACATACAGAAATGTATTCACTACATAGAGAAGGCATTTAACACATTCAACTGTACAGAAGAATGTGGCAATCAAACAACTATATTATTTGCATGCTATTTTGCATTTCATGTTGGTGTTCTGTATCAATCACACCTTTCCAGTAGTAGATTAATGAATACACAATAGAAAGTCTACCATCAAACATAAATCATTTTCATTCAAATCTCACAACGAAAACGAAAAAAATCACATTTGAGCAGGTCGCAAAAATGCTTTGGTTCAGCCGTACTTTCCCAGGGCTTGAAAGTAAACCTCTTTCTCCCTCCACTGAGATCGTATGCAGGGCACTCTTCAATAGTCTTAGACTCAATGTCATTAATGTCATCTGTTAAGAATAATTCATGTGAATGGGAAATAATTGCATTGGGGAGCGAGGGATTCCTTTGATTTTTGTATTCATGTTCAAACACTATTTTGCGATCCATTATTTTCTTTGGTTTCCGTTCACAGGGGAAGGATACAAAACCAAATACATTTTCACATATTAATCCTCCAACCTAATTACTGCCCGGTTCCCCGTGCTCGGATCTACTTAACGGCAAACATGCTGTAACAAAACACTCGATTTATGCCACATTCCCCTCGAAAGGCAACTTTAATGCTCGTTGAGGGAGGAAATTTTCTGCTGCGCTCATATCTATTTTGATTTCTCCATCTCGATAATGAAATACAATTGCCAGATTCCTGTACTCTGCACTAACTTTCCTTCCCGTGCTGTGTACGCCCACTCTAGATGAACATAACCGCCAGAAGGATTTCACGCTGCCGTCGTTGCAGCGATGAGAGTCACCTTGTGGAACTTTGAGTGTATAGTATATTAGCTTAAGTCCATCTATAGTCTTCCTTCAGTGTCCACAATTAATCCCAATCATTTGAAAGTTATGAAAATGATTATTTGCATGACATCATTAGTTGGAGATGCGGGCGATATCCCACAATGTTCCTTTAACATAAATGAAGTATATCTGAATAAAAAAGACAGGGAGAGAGTATACAATATGACAGGCCGAGCCTAATATATGTTTACCTCTTTTCTTACTCAGTACAACAATAGAAATGCAATTTCTACCTCACATCATCTCTGTTCTACTACTCAGACTACCCAGATGGCTCCTTGAGTATAGAGCTACTCCTCTACTAAATCACAGAGGACGCTCAGAACATGTTTATTAAACAACAGTTTCACACCTCGTAAACTCTCTGCTGCACAGCTGTGTCATTCAGGAAGCACTGATCTCAAACTCCTTGCCCAAGGCCAAACCATAGTATCACATTATCCATTATTTCATACAAACAGCCTTCATGTTTCCAMCCGTTTAAGTGCGAGATTCCGATGCAAGATTTTGCCATTCGAGAGTTTGTATGTGCTGTCTACCGTTACACTGAGTAACAGGGACAGAGCTACAGTATGGAGGTGACCTTCCGAAAATAGCCTTTAGCATGAAGACACCGGCTCACTACATGAGTCCACTGATCCAACAAAGAAACAGAGAGCCAGACAATAAGTCGAAAAGCTTGAAATAAAATCAGTCCCAGTGCTAGTGATCAACACACCGGCCGAGCCCTGGGGTCCCGGAGGCTTCGAGCTAACAAGCCTTCCTGCAAACGCAGCGTGAAAGCCATAGAGATAGATACACTATTGCATTGCATTTATATCTACGGTGGAAACCATATTCCTGGAAGCCATATTCCTTTTACTTGGGATGACAGCCCCTTGTAACCAGTTTCTTTTGAAATCTCCAAGAAAAAGATGCATTCATGATGAGAGGGATAACAATCCTAGTCCTTTGTTTCATAAACCCAGCCTTGGGCATTGACAATTGCCACTTGAACATTGTGTTCAGAACATCCATGGACTACTGTCAGAGGATCAATAGTCACAATCTCACTGAAAGCAACTAACCAAAGCCACCTRAAGACCTCCCAGGAATTTACAGGTAGGTCTCCTTCATTTCAAGGCTCAACATGTTATGTAACATTTGTGATGACTGCTGCACGAGTGTAATACACGTCATGCAATGTGAAGCGAGGCTTYAGTAGTAGAACACCAGCTAATACATGYRTCTTCAMCATATGGCGTCCCKTAGGCTAAAGAAACACTTCCCAGGACATAYGTCTTGGTTGACTCGACATGGAATCTCAATGCATTGCATTTGTATTGATCATGTTTGAAAAGCTACAAAGGCTTGCTTGTGTKTGAGCCACCCGCTGCGAAGCACAGAGAATGGATGGAAATAGTTCCAAGTGGTGCTGTTAATTGTAGATGCATTTATACGGTATGTGCAAATTAAGAGCGAATTGGTACTAGTTTAAGGGAACATGGATGTAAACTGGAGATGTGGATTAAATCACATTTAGATGACCCCTTTATCTCCCTAGAGTGCCAAATTAAGCCTCCCTCTTGTTTCTCTTTCTGTAATCTCAGCCCCATTTAGACTGAGTTTAAGGGGACACTGACTCTATCCTGCAGACCAGCTAAATGATGATAGGCTATAAATGGCAACATTCTAATGGATTAAATCATATTGATTTCCAATGGGTTTTTGTAAAAGTAATTGGTTTGTATTTTGATGTGCGTGTGTGTGGGTTGGTTCTTCTAACCGTGTGGGGATCTAAAATCCCATTAAGTTCCCACAAGGGTAATAAAATGAGGAAAATTCTCCCTCGTGGGGACATTACCCACGTCCCAATGAGGACRAAGGTTTATTTTAAGCTTAGGGGTTAGGTTTAGGGTTAGGGTTACAACTAGGGTTAGAGGAAAATAGGATTCTGAATGGAAATACATTTTACGYCCCCATGAGGATAGAAGAAGAAAAACTGTGTTTGTGTGCGAAATTTCAATTGAGTTGAAATTGCTCAACCCATCATGCAGTGCTGTATATCTGCAGCAACAGGACACAAACATTGTTTTAATTGTTTAAATGAATATACTCAATTTTGACAGTATATATTTTATTTTATTTTCATAAATGGTGACCATGTAATGCTCTCATTACATATTGTCTGGTTCTCTAGTACTGTACAGCATATTGTGTGCTATCAGGGACCTGGAGGGACATCAATACTCTCTTTCACAGCTAATAGGCTATTTGGCTATTTTCTGGAAATTCTGAACCTTGAGGTCATCTCAGTGGAATGCTCCGTATTTTATAACTTGGCCCAAGTCAATTTGGTCCAGAGCGGTCGCGATCGATGGGGATGTGGAAAAGGATTAGACGCAGTGTGCTCTCTTGTTCTCCATCGTCAGTTAACTTATGAAATATAGAAAGAATGATAGAGCTGTTTAAACTGGATTAAATGGAAATGTAGTACAGTATATAAACAGCATGTTGAGCCTCTAATCAATTTTATTTCATCCCATTTTTTGCACAGTTCCTGCACATTTGATGCTAAATAGTTTTAATTAGTTTGTTAGGTATAATCAAATTGTTACATAAAATATATTGTTTATTGCTTACACATTTATGCAAAGACTTAAAATGTAAGAATTAAAGGTAAGTGACAGTAATTAAATGAAAAGGTTTTAAAACACGATCTGCTTATTTGTAGTTCAATTTGAAAATCAGATTCATATCATGTACATAACTGTGAATTAACGGAGGCAAAATATACCTACTACAGCTTGTTCTAAACCAAGTATTTTCTTGAATACCGCTTAACTTCCCATTATGACCTAAAGTTTATATGTAGATGAGAATTCTTCCCCTGTAGCTGACTCAGTCCAGGTTGTCCTTTACAGTGGACTTAACATGCCAGATGGCGTCTCTCTCACCATAAAGCCCGTAATAGAAATGTAGTCCTCTCTGAAGCCATATCGCTCCTCTCCAGGGTATAGGCTGTCCACACAGGGGGGTGGGAGTGGTTGAGTGTCAGGAGAAGAAAAGGGGGGCTGATGTTATCGTAGGGGTGCAGGATTACACCTCCTCAGCACAGTCATCAATGATTCAGTCAATAGTGTCACAAGGCCTCCGATGGGGAGGGGTGGGGAGAGGGAGGGGGGACATGGGGGGCGGACAGCTCCCCCATCTCTGTGTCTCTTAGGGCTAGCCTCACTGTACCTGACCGCGTGGAAGTGTGATCTCGCCAAGGACGGAGGCACACTGAGGGACCTCACCTTCTCTGTTACTACCTATTACCTAATCTACGTTTGATTCTGCACTCAAGGCTTGGTCTTCCCTTAGTCAGAGGATACAGGTAACGTATGGCAGGGAATTGGCTAAGCTAAGACAAAACATGGCTCTTGTACTACTCTGAGACATTAACCAGAGTAGGAATACTGTGCAGGCAGTCCAGTTAACACAACTCCAGCAAAGGCAACCCTTTGAGGAGAACCATTGTGCTAAAGCCCATCAAAATTCAGAATGCAAAAATTACTGAATGGTACTGTGTAGCTACTACGTCCTGCCAGAGGGGCCTGGGAAGTTTCCACGGCAACCAGGACCTACTTTTACGGATAATTGTCAACTCAATTATCACTCGCCTGTCATATTTGATAAGGCTGCATAAGTGGAAGGAGGGAATTATTATTCGCTACTTATACACCTTACTAAACACCTGGCCGAACTGCAGCGAACAGAGCTTTGCAGCATGTGAAATGCCAAATTACATGAGGCGACAGCAGGTCAAGCATATTCCCAGTATTCCTAATCACAATCTCAATAGAGAGCAGTGATTCGTTATCAGGGAAATTCAAGATGGCCCCAGGGGCCAATAACACATTTAATTACCGACTCCCAGAACAGTAGAAATGAAATACTCTGACTGAAAGGAAATATTAATATGTCTAGCTCTACTGTCGCTAATTACTATTTGATGGTAGGTTATGGTATAAAGGTAATTCATGCAAACCCCTAACTTGCCTAGTTAAATAAAGGTTAAATAAAAAAATTATWATAATAATTTTTAAAAAACAGAAGGTTACCTGCAGCCGTTTTAGAGGGCAAAATATTAGGCTACTTCAAGAGAAATGATCCACAATAAGTAGCAAGGGAACTGATTTCAAACCCATGTTTTAATTGACTCAATCAATCATATACTCTTTCAGCACTCGTATTACTAGTCATCGTTGTCACAGCCACCTTTATAGAGAAACTAATCCMAGAAATAGAAACAAGGTTGACAACCTGAAACATATCGACAAAACCACAACCATGAAAGAATCATGAGATTTTCAATAAAATTAATGACTGTTTGAGGAATCCATGTAAAAATACAAAAAAAATCCTCCTATAACGTATGATTTAGCTATCGCTTACACAAGTGTCAATTATTTTCTTGTTGTTTAATGTGCTGGCAGACATCGGTTGGACATAAAGTTAGACATAAATCTTTCAAATCTATCCGCCTCCTTCACAATAAAATCTCACTTCCTCACTGCTGAAAAAATGTGTTGCTACAAATCCTCATTCCCGGCATACTCCCTCGTGAAAAGCCAGCTCTGTCCCAAATGGTACCCTATTTTCTACATAGTGCACTTCTTTTGACCAGAGCGCTATGGGTTCTCGTAAAAAAAATTTTAAAAAAAGTGCACTATATAGGGAATAGGATACCATTTGGGACAGAGACAGAGGCTCCTGCTACACAAGCAAATAGATTTACGGTATATTGCTCTCTTCAATGTCTTGTTGATCACGTTGTATATTGAACCCAAATGCTCTACTGAACAGACTGAATACGCTAACATTTACTCTTGTAGGATATAACCAGAACATACATATTAGTTTATTAAATCAAAATATTATTAAATAGTTACAAATAGTGAATAAACAATTACACATTTCACTTTATTCATGCCCTGGTTAAGTTGGGACAAAAATAGTGCATCCACAGCTTCGCCCAATCTGTTGGGACGACGAAAATGCCTACCTTCCAGTCAAAATTGTACCCTTCACTGGACAATGTGGACTGTGACTTTCAATTATCCATGTGTCAGCATAGCAGAGGGCGACTGACAGAGGGCATACTCTCTCCTGAACTTGAGGTAGATAAAGGATTGTCGTCAGCTCGCTCTTCGCAATTCTCATTTATATCCTTTCGAATTTTGTCAACACCTGAACAAATCGTGATGAGGGTCTATTGATCGAAACATTGCTTAAACGAGATCCATTAAAATGGTTTGTGGACTATTCAACAATACCAGTGTTCTGGAGGCTGTTGTTTTACAGATATTGTCAACAATAAAAAAAAGTTATTCTTCAACTATAACTTTCTTTGTTTCTGTACCTGGATGTGTTGACTTGCGTAGTACCTGGATGTGTTGACTTGACAGGACCTGGATGTGTTGACTTGCATAGTACCTGGATGTGTTGACTTGCATAGTACCTGCACTCAGCTCTCCCCTGAGCTCCTCTCATCCATCCTTTCTGAGCCACATGTTCTCATTAAGACCAGTAGGAGTCTCATTATCCGTCTGTGCCCTCTATAGGCTCCCTGTACCCCCATCCCCCTGAGCTCCCTCTCACACCCCACATCTCCCTCCTTTACACTGTGGCAGTCTGAGAGCCTCCACCCACCACTCTGAGAAGAGGTAAGGTAACGAGAGCTGGACGGCCATAGCTGCAAATCAGATTAAGGAAAATCCATGCGGCCATTTTATAGCAGACATGGTTGTCAATATTTCTCTCTCTGTCTCTCTCTGCAGTGACTGGAGTAAATGATTTCTGTGTTACAGTAAGTGTGCCTTCCTACCCACAGCAGACTACATACACACACGCGCGCACACACACACATACCCTCCCCTCTCTCTAGCATCTATGTCTGTGTTACGTGCCACAAGGTCTGGTGCGCTAGAGGTAATTTGGTTGAGAGGTTTACCGTCCCCCCGAGAGAGCCCAGGATGGATGAYGCGAGTCTCGGTACTTTCTCAAATGATCTTGTCTGAGCCCTGCAGCTCCGTGGAGGCTGGATGGTTCATGAGCACACAGTTTTTTTAGCGATGATGATATCACAGAYCCCGGACTCAGGATCACATCGCCATCACAAAACGATGGATGATCTAATATCGCTGCTCTTCAGAAGTTTGAAGTGAGCAAATTTKCTACTGGAGCAGATGTCCTTACACCCACACTGTTGCCTTCAACGATATTGAATACAAGAACCAACATAGGTCTAATACTGAAACTAATAGCAGTGAAATGCTATTTTAACTCCATCAGTCAGGCACACCTGAGTCATGGCCAATAGTTGCTCTATGAGGTTCTATCGTGGTTCTGGGACAATGAGGTGCTATAGTGGTTCTGGGGTAATGAAGTTCTATCGTGCTTCTGGGACAATGAGGTTTTATATTGGTTCTGGGAGAATGAGGTTTTACAGTGGTTCTGGGAAAATTATGTTCTATTGCGGTTCCGGGACAATGAGGTTCTAAAGTGGTTCCGGGACAATAAGGTTCTGTAGTGGTTCTGGGACTAGATGAGTGGACAGGTCCCTACCTGCAGGAGCAGGTCTGATGCAGGTCGGACTCGCTGCTGGAAGAGGACACTCATGGTCCGGTTTTGTTGCTCCAGGTCAAACACTCTGGTCCGCAACTTCAGACACTCCTCCCTCAGATCCTGCATGGGGAAAAACAACAGAGAGAGAGTTATTACAAGCAGAGGTGTGAACTTACAGTGATGTGTGACTGTCCTAATATGGACACCATAAAAGTTGATCAGTTAACACTAGATAATGAGAAGTGTCAACAACAAAAAAAGTGAATGGTAAGATTAAGTTTTGAGCTACTGTATTACATACATGTCTAACTACATCATTGGATCTAATATTAGTATAATTCTGAGACATTTTTATAACACAGTTGCTATGGAAACCAGACTCCTACCTTTTGGGTGAGCAGTGCCTGCACAACTTGATTGGCAACCTAAAACAGAATGAAAAAAGAAACAAGATTTATCCAAACGTTTTATGCAAGCTGTTTAGTGACGGACCATAATATGGTGGCTGTTATGGGTGAGAAAGATGAGTGAGAAAGAAAGAAAGAAAATGTCTCTAGTTGACCCACGACCTCAACTCTAAACTGCCCCTGCCCTGTGCATGCCGACGCYGCATTTCCTCACTTCCCCTCTTCCTCCAACAACATTTTATACACTAGTTCCTCCGACCGCTTACAAAATTATTACAGGCTTTAGTGAACACGATGTCCCAATACATTACAGCATTGTCCCCCCGTCTGCCCTCCCTTGGAGGAGTGTGTTGATTCCTAAGGGGCCCAATCATCATAAATCTGACGCAGGGTGGCAGAGAAGGCCAGTAGCGGCCCAGCGAAGCAGAACAGATTGGAGCCAGACATGCTGCATGTCTTCATGATGTTTAATTGTCTTCTGTTGATTCTGTATTGACAGCAGTGTCAGGGCTGATGTAGTGGCTTGGAGAGTAAGGGGTTGTGTCCTGAATGGCACCCTATCCCTTATATACTGCACTACTTGACGCCATAGGCCCTGGTCAAAAGTAGCGCACTAGATAGGGAATAGGGTGTCATTTGCGACACAGCGGTCAGTCGGAGAGAAGAAGTGGCGGGCTAAAGTACTGTTGTGCCTGGGCTTTGCCCGCAGAGCGCCTCACTCCCCTACCACTCTTCCGAGTYTAGACCGCAATGCCCCATCGACTCTGACTCTGATTACAGCCCATTGATTGCTCGTTAATTCACTGTAAGCACGCATTGGCTTTTTCTCAGAGGTGTCCTCTCTCCCTCTATTGAATAACGGGAGATGGAGTAAATATGATTAAGTGATTGAGCCCTGTGGGGGGGTGATACAGAGCTGCTCCTGTAAAACTGGAAGGGCACTAATTCAAAGAATATTTAATGATCTTCAAGTTAGAATCTAAATGACAACAACTGATAAATAAAACAACTTATAAAGGCTTTATAGAGCATTTATAGTTCAAGTCATACTACATGAAGTGTGACATAACAGTCTCTTGCATCTGATGCATTGCCAAATGTGGCATAACTCCTTTTACCAGACTTTCAATAGCAAAACATTTGCACATGTTAACTAAGTGGAACAAAAATTATATATATCAAAAAAATATCATTTTAAAAACTAAAGTGAGTGGCCAGCCCAAAAAGCATACCAAACAACCACCTCTCTGCTTATGTAGAGATAATAATCCACAATCTTTTTATTTAAAAAATGCATCATTACTAAACAAGCCCTGCGTTCTCTTCAGTTTCCAAGGGTCCTGAGCCCATCAGCAGAGTTGTTAGAGCTGTGGAGACTTCCGCATCACAACATGCTCATTAGTGAGCTAGCTCCAGTCAGAAGAGACTTCAGAGGACAACACAACACCAGACCAGACATCAGAGCAGCACAGCCTTGCTTTTTGAGGTCACGGAAGTGGAAAAGCGATTTGGTCTGGGCCCACCCCAGGCATTAGCCTCCAAGGCTGCAGCACGGTGTGGAGTTTCAGACAGTATGCTTGGAGCATTGCAAAACAATTGCCGCCCACAGATGGACTGTTAACAACACAGATAAAGTATTGTTAACGCTCCATGTATCTCTCTAGCCTTTTCTCTCTCTTTCTTTTTCTTTCTTTCATTCTCTCGCTTTCTCTGTCCCACTATCAATCTACATCTCCCCTCTCCCCACCCCCACTCCCTCTGGCACCAGAGCCCAGATCTCAGGTCATATGAGTCCCAGTAGCTGGCACCACAGTGTAGACCAGTCTGTCCCTTCTGGCACCCGCGGGCCTCCGGCCTTCCCTCAGGGTGACTCAGTGTGCGGTCCGAGCCAACAAGCTCATTAATTGCTGTCATTCGGCTCCCTCAGGCCACCATTTACCCAGCTTCTCCCACAACACAGTTCGCCGTCAGAACGCAAAGTACCTCTTTCTCCATAATCACATTTCCTTTGGAGAGGAATTACTTTGGGATTGCATTGATAGAATTTGAGAGCAGGAAAATTGTSTATTGAGAAAAATCTCWAAGAWAGTCAGTAAAGGTAGAGAAGGATACTGGAAATAGTGCAGTGTTTGTAAACTGTTTGATCAGTATTATCAGTAAGATCTTAAAGAAAGTCACTAAAGGTAAATAGAAAAGAATATAACTCACAATAAGTCACAGAATAGGAAAGAAATAACATGTGTTACTGAGATGTAGGCTATCATTAGTGTGGTGAAAAATAGAATTCCCTCACTGAGGTTGAGGGCTGGGTGAATAGAGCGAGGGTTGGACTACTCACCTCATCTAGACAGTGCTCATACTGCTCCCTCTGGCTCTCATTCTCCAAGGCCAATGCTGAGTTTTCCTCCTGTACAGCAAAATAAAACACATTTAGTGATGACTGAAATCCACCGAGAGCTTGTCGTTAAAAGCAATTCATACAGTTTGTATGCATCAGATTTATTTATGAGCCATTTACCAAAACAGTAATGAAGGAAGAGGTAAAGTGATTAAAGTAGTATATAAAGAAATACCAGGCGGTGCCTGCTAGTCAATTTAAATAAATAAAAAACAATCACAGGTGGTAATAGAACAATCAACATATAATTATCTACCYTGATTGACATACACTGAACAAAAATATAAACGCAACATGCAACAATTTCAAAGATTTTACTGAGTTACAGTTCATATAAGGCAATCAGCTAATTGAAATACATTCATTAGGCCCTAATCTATGGATTTCACATGACTGGGARTACAGATATGCATCTGTTGGTCACAGATACCTTAAAAAAAAGTATGGCTGTGGATCAGAAAACCAGTCAGTACTGTATCTGTTGTGACACCATTTGCCTCATGCAGAGCGATAAATCTCCTTCGCATAGAGTTGAACAGGCTGTTGATTGTGGCCTGTTGAATGTTGTCCCACTCTTCAATGGCTGTGCGAATTTGCTGGATATTGACGGAACACGCTGTMGTACACGTTGATCCAGAGCATCCCAAACTTGCTCAATGGTGACATGTCTGTTGAGTATGCAGGCCATGGAAAAACTGGGACATCTTACGTTGTACAGATCCTTGCAACATGGGGCCGTGCATTATCATGCTGAAACAGGAGGTGATGGCGGCGGATGAACGGCACGACAATGGGCCTCAGGATCTCGTCACAGTATCTCTGTGCTTTCAAATTGACATAGATAAAATGCAATTGTGCTCGTTGTCCGTAGCTTATGCCTGACCACACCATAACCCCACCTCCACCATGGGGCACTCTGTTCACAACGTTGACATCAGCAAACCGCTCACCCACACAACGCCATACATGTGGTCTGCAGCTGTGAAGTCGGTTGGACATACTGCCAAATTCTCTAAAACGAAGTTGGAGGCGGCTTATGGTAGAGAAATTAACATTCAATTCTCTGGCCACAGCTCTGGTGGACATTCCTGTAGTCAGCATGCCAATTGCATGCTCCCTCAAAACTTGAGACTTCTGTGGCATTGTGTTGTGTGACAAAACTGCACCTTTTAGAGTGGCCTTTTAGTGTCCCAAGCACAAGGTGCACCTGTGTAATGATCATGCTGTTTAATCAGCTTCTTGATATGCCACACCACTCAGGTGGATGGATTATCTTGGCAAAKGAGAAATGCTCACTAACAGGCATGTAAACTAATTTGTGCACAACATTTTAGAGAAATAAGCTTTTTGTGCGTATGGAAAATGTATGGGATCTTTTATTTCAGCTCATGAAACATGGGACCAACCCTTTAGATGTTGCATTTATATTTTGTTCAGTGTAGATGTGAAATGATACTGCATATGTGGCCAATGAAAATAATGCCRAAGGCATTTGTAGTCTCTCCAATCTTTGTTTTCATATGAAAAACGATTGATGCAACAAATCATATCTGTGTTGTGTAGCGCAAGACTACACTGCCAGAGAACAAGATAACAACAAGAGAGGATTTGCCGGAGGTCGAAAAGGTCAGGTGTCAACCATAAGACCGGGGCCAACTAATAAAAACCTGCAGAAGTACAGTATCTCACAATGAAAGGTCAAGGGGATTGAAGTTATGATCCTGAACTTTAAAGGTACAAGTAAGAAGTTAGGTAGAATGGGCTAGAAGGGGCTAATGTGAATATGTCCTTGTTTTAAGTGGGGTGGGGGGGTGAATATTGCTTCACCTTTTAAGGGAGAGGGGCTATTGATCTCCTCTGTTTCTAGTTTGTCAAATGCAGGCGGTCCAGGCAGGCCATATTAGAAGCTGTCAACATCGCTCCGGCTAGCTCGCCTCTCTCGGCACATGCCCTTTAGTACAAACAGCCAGCCTTTGATTAAAACCCAGGCGAAATAATTGCACCTAACATATTCTCCTGCCTTAATCGAAATGGCACAGAGCTATAACAAACGAGCAACTTTGAGATGTACACGAAAAGCCCTTTACAAAAAAAAATTCASTTGTATTAATATTAGTAAAGTAAAAACTCCTAGTGAAGGCAAATAATTACCCAGAGGTTGCATATAAGCATGTTTTTGAATGTTTCTTATCATATTCTTTGTGTGGGTAGTAACTGGTTGAATCATCTTTCTCTATGGGACAAGGGGTCGGAGAAAGGTGAAGTGACGTGCTGTATTGACATTATTGTTGATATGGGAAGAGTGTGGGAAGATGCGTCTACTTCCATCAAACGGAGCCTGATAACCGCACATCTCAAAGCATCCAGGACGAACGCTGAACATTCTCTGCTCGCGTTAAAAGCATTTCAGACACCTTCATTACAGAGCTCTTTTGCCACCTTCTATTGCAAAACGTCACGGAGAGCGTCTGACATCGCAGACCGAAATCGAACAATAAAAATATTATTTGAGCCTAGTTGAAAACCAATATTTGGGTACAGCCACAGTGCATAATCAATTTCACTGTGAATGAATGCGGAGCTCGGCTGCGACGCGTTATCAACAAAATGCTCAACTAAATAAATGTCTCATGTCAGAAAAAAAACATTTTGAATGGGGATGAAAAGAGCAACTAAATCACATAATGAACATGTATTCATATTAGCGCATCCTGTCAATGTATTGCTCCTACAGCCGCTACAATTAAAGCATAGCAACTACAACTACTGTTGCCATAGATTTTGAAACATATAAATTATGCATGCCATTATAAGTTTCTTTTTATAGAACAGAATTCATGCATGATCATCCAGATACTTTTCTCCTGCTGAGTTCCCATGATTAGAGAAGTGGTTTTCTAGAATCAGGGATGTATTTTTCTTTTAAACTTCAATGGAAATTAACTAGCTAGAAAACAGAGTTACAGACAGCAGGAGTTTTTGCTTCTGGCTTACAGTAGGTTTTGAATTGGGGTGAGGAGGGTGGAGAAGGGATGAGGGATTGTATGGACAGGGCTAGAGCTGGCTGCACCACAGTCAGTTCTCACTCGGCCTGTAATTGAACAGGAGTTAGAGCCAGCCCTGCACTGAGACCAGAGTGCCAGCTGTCCTTCTGTGACGCCTGTACGCCAGGCCTCCTTTCCCTGGCACCCGGCTGCCAACTGTGCCAGCCAAGCTGCATGGGCACAAGGCTGGGCAATGGGCATGCACACTTGCTCAAACTGCAGACAGTTACCCAAGAGCCAGTCACRCTTGCTCTAGTGCTCTGTCTTACTATGGAGTCTCTACAACACTTGGGTGGAAAGCTAGAAGCATTGAGAGTTGAGCTGGAATGGATGAGTTAGGTACATCATCTGTCGCGATGACTTGTATTCCATCCTCTGTCCAAATCCACTCGAGATGAACCCTAACTCATTTTGTCCTTCGACCGAAAGTCTAATCACTCAACGACACTACTTCCATTAGCGTTTTTTGGGGCCGTAAAAAAAATATAAATTAGAGTGGCAGCATTAACTGATCTTCCAAGCATCTGTGAAAAGAACACACGTTTTTCTTCTTCTCCAAGATGGATTTTATTTCATAAAGGATTCAATCTAAACTTAAAGGAAGAACCGTTTCTAAAGGCATAGCATGCCCACCATGGTAATGAATGATATCAGTTGGGCTGGGCTGGTGGGGGGGGAAATAGAAATGGGCGCCCTTACTTAGTGTCATCACCGTTTACACATAACAAAGGCCAGTGATGTATTGCCTCGCCGTTGTTCTAGCCGGTTCTCTTCTGGAGGAGCATCCATCACGGATGCAGCGGACCGAAGAAAATGGCAGATAAATTCCGATAAACTCATTTAGAATGTAGCTTTTTGGGGTAATGTGGGAAGCTTCCTCCGACAAATCACGAGACAGGCCAGCCATTATTTTTCTTTGACTGCAGGGAAGACAACTTATACAGTGATAGAGGAGCTATAAAAACAACAAGCAATTACATTGCATTTTGTTGTAATTAGCCTTAACTGCAATTTCTGTCAGCGTGGCGTTAGTGTCACTGTTAATAATGTCTGTAGAACGTGCCGGTTTCTTGGGTCGTCTATATCTGGCAGCGTTTTCTCATGTCTGAGCTGTCCATRGTGGCTGAGGAGRAGACCTGGGTTCAAGTAGTATTATTTGTTTTTTTTAATACTTTTTCTGCACTTGATTGAGCTTGTCTGGCAGCAATGGGACCAATGGAGTAGTCCTAAAAGTGCAAAACCAAACCCTTCCCATCGGGCACTCCGGTAGGGGTTCTATCATACGCTCAAAGTATTTGAACATTAGCCACAGACCCTTCATAAATGAGTAGGTGGGTCTCTGAGCGTAATTTGATTAAGTCTTAATAGACTTAGCCCCTTTAATTGCTGAGGAGATCTGAAAGCCTGGTGTGTCAGTCTAGTGGGTGTACTGTATGGTCGGAAACAATCAGAATCAGAAGGATTACTCAAAATGGATTTCTGACTCAACTGTTGCTAATGCTGAGAACAGAACACACAGTGGAACAGTGGAGGAGCGCTATGGAAATGAACAAAGACATTTGTAAAGGCCCCAAGTCCCGAAACCTGAGCCCTCTGTGGAGCGCTTTGCTCTTCAAACAGCAGAGCGCACAATCCTTTGATAAGACCATTATGCTCCAGACTGCAAACATAAGAAGGAGAGCCTGGTCGGGGAGGCAGAAGAGAGAGCCATGTTTTAAACTGTACCTCTAGGGTGCGCAGACGCTCCAGAAGGAGCTTTGTTTGGTCCTGAAACTCTTCCGCTCGGCTGATGCTGCCGACGTCTGGCAGCAAAGGGTCTCCAGAAGACGGCAGTGGGCTACTACCGCTGCTGTTCTGCTCCAAGCTGTCACGCGTCTTCTGCACCTCCTCTGAGAGTTTATCCTGATAGACAGACGAGAGGAAAGAGAAAGAGAGAGAGAGAGAGAGAAGACGATGGAGAGAGAGCAAAAGAGAAATAGAGAGAAAGGCAGAGAGAAGGAGAGTGAGAAAGAAAGAGAGAAAGACAAAGGCGGGAGAAGAAGGAGAGAGAGGGGAAGAAGGAGAGAGAACAGAGAGGAGAGAGAGAGGGGAAGAAGGAGAGAGAACAGAGAGGAGAGAGAGAGGGAAAGAGAAGAAAAAAAACAATTCAACACCCAAAACATCCCCTAATMCCTAATCGCGTTTCACTTGTATTTCCAAAGAGTGRCAGTGACCTTGAGACCTCTCCATCTTGTCTGCCGATAGAGGACCCCACACCCCTCTTTCTCCCCCCCTTCACAACCTGCCTCAGTCTCCAGCTGTGACACTAATGCACAGAGGCGGAAATTAAAAGCGAACACAATAAAACGATGGGGTCCATGATATCCCCAGGCCCGCTGGGCATGGCTCACCAAGAGAGTCACAGACGAGACAGCATCCTGATATTTGACTAGCTAATTNAGAAGGAGAGAAAAAGAAACAGATAGAGAGAGAACAGAGAGGAGAGAGCGAGAGGGGAAGAGAGAAAAAAACTATTAAACTCCAAAACATCCCCTAATCCCTAATCGCGTTTCACTTGTATTTCAAGAGAGTGGCAGTGACCTTGAGACCTCTCCATCTTGTCTGCCGATAGGGGACCCCACACCCACCCCCCCCTTCACACCCTGCCTCAGTCTCCAGCTGTGACACTAATACACAGAGGCGGAAATTAAAAGCAAACACAATAAAATTATGGGGTCCCTGATAATGGCTCACCAGGAGATTCACAGACCAGACAGCATCCTGACATTGATTAGCTAATTAGGTACTGTACATTCAACACAGGATATAGAGTACTGGTAAAGGAGGATATGTCATGTGTCGTCAGTCAATTATTCTCAAGTATTTTCACACTATCCTAGAAGTCAAGGAGGGATTTTCTTTCACTCCGATATTACCATTCAAATTAATTATATCATGCTACCTTGGTCTTAAATCAGTACACGATGTTGTTTTGTATGTGATATTGAGACATATAGCATAGCCATAGCCTGTTGTTAAATCTAATATACTGTATTTACAACAAACGCAATTTTCCTTACAATTGAATACAAAAMCCCTACCAATGGGGATTTATGATGGATTTCCTGCATCCAAAACAAAGTGATATGCCGATAATATGAAACGCTTAATCCTCACTGGACTAAACTGGGCACTCATCTGTATGCATTGAATGTGCTTTTAAAAAAACAACACCGCTTCTGGGGTGATATAGTTGCCATGAATCCTAAATGTAGGTACATTTCAATAGGAGAGATTGAGACACCTTTAAATACTCAACATGCATGGCTTAGTCCGATCGAAGGAGGTCACCGCCCTTTCATTTGCAACATCCATTTCACAAACCCTCTTATCTCCATCCTATTCCAAATCTGATCAARGACCAGAGAGGGATGAAACTACAATTGAGCTGGGAGTTAGATGCCGTGTAAACCTCAACACCATGCCTATAGCCAGCCAATGAGCTTTGCAATGCAAGTAAATGGACTTTCCCCCCAAAATCTCACCAAAGCCTTTTTTTTTGTTATCGCCTAATGTACACCTGTGCACCTCTGTTAAATTTTCATTCAATCCTTCTCTTCCCCCCTTGACAGTTAATTGTCAAGTCTGATGATAGGCTTTCACGGACGCAGACAGCCATGGCTGGAGACATTGACAGATGAGGTTGAGTCCTTGCTAGCGCCGCCATATACAAACGCATTCCAAATCAAGTCRTCCCTCCCTCCCGAACATGAATTTGAAATGCTGTCCTTGGCAACAACTAGCATTACATTTTGCTTTGAACATTAAAGGACTATTCCAATCTTGGCTAAAACATACCGGTGGTTCCTAATCTTGACTTTGTTTGATTATTTTGTTTCGCAGGCACTTTGAAACCAGGGTTGTATTCATTTGTAAAAAGTTAAGCATTTCTTATTTTACAAGTTCAGGTCGTCCCTCCCTGTTCGAGTCAGTTTTCTTCTGTTTGGTGCATAATGAATATGACCCATATCTCTCCTCCAGTAATGGTACCATTAATTGAGAGCTTGTTCTTATTACCACAGCCCTGTTACGTCTGATTGCTTGCTGAACATCTGGTTACAGTAGGTACAGTCATCTCGGTAACCTAACATATGTCTCTCTCCACATGTGTGTGTTTGATGCATCCGTTCACATAAGTTAGAGCAAAATCGATCCCCCACCCTGGCACACGTCAGAGCGAAATCAATCCCCTCCACTGGCACATGTTGACAGATCCTAATTCCATGTTTAATAATCCACTCAGGTTGATTCATTCTGGGGCTGCTGTTCTTCTGTATAATACCCATCATTTGAATAATCACAGGGTATCTGGCTATGTGGAAATATGGTCCACTGCTGAGAGAGACTCTACACCGCAAAAGACCCCCTATTCCTGTTATGCCTAGTGCTAAATACTTTATGGGCCCCGGTCAAACATTGTGCTCTGTATAAGGAATAGGGGATTCAGAGTTATACTCCCTACGCTCACCCACAATAAATCTAGCTAATGCATGTATTAGGCTATTTGAAATGTATACTGCCATACCTCCATTTCCCGTTATGATGCAAATTTGTTATATTTGTTATTTTGTTTCACCTTTATTTAACCAGGTAGGCCAGTTGRGAACAAGTTGTCATTTACAACTGCGACCTGGCCAAGATAAAGCAAAGCAGTGCGACACAAACAACAACGCAGAGTTACACATGGGATAAACAAACGTACAGTCAATAACACAATAGAAAAATCGATATACAGTGTGTGCAAATGTAGTAAGATTAAGGGAGGTAAGGCAATAAATCGGCCATAGTGGCATAATAATTACTATTTAGCAATTAAACACTGGAGTGATTTAGTAGATGTGCAGAAGATGAATATGCAAGTAGAAATACTGGGGTGCAAAAGAACAAAAAAATAAATAACAATATGGGTATGAGGTAGGTGCGAGGCTATTTACAGATGGGCTGTRTACAGGTGCAATGATCGGTAAGATTCTCTGACAGCTGATGCTTAAAGTTAGTGAGGGAGATATAAGACTCCAGCTTCAGTGATTTTTGCAATTCGTTCCAGTCAGCAGAGAACTGGAAGGAAAGGCGGCCAAAGGAGGAGTTGGCTTGGGGATGACCAGTGAAATATACCTGCTGGAGCGTGTGCTACGGGTGGGTGCTGCTATCGTGACAAGTGAGCTGAGATTAAGCAGGGCTTTACCTAGCAAAGACTTATAGATGATCTGGAGCCAGTGGGTTTGGCGACGAATATGAAGCAAGGGCCAGCCAACGAGAGCAWACAGGTCGCCGTGGTGAGTAGTATATAGGGCTTTGGTGACAAAACAGATGGCACTGTGATAGACTACATCCAGTTTGCTTGTTGTTTGCAGTTGGAGGCTATTTTGTAAATTACATCGCCGAAGTCAAGGATCGGTAGAATAGTCAATTTTTTTAAATAATAAAATAAAATACAAAAATTATCCCCTTTTTCTCCCCAATTTCGTGGTATCCAATTGTTAGTAGTTACTGTCTTGTCTCATCGCTACAACTCCCGTACGGGCTCGGGCGAGACAAAGGTCGAGAGCCATGCGTCCTCCGAAACACAACCCGACCAAGCCGCACTGCTTCTTAACACAGCGTGCATCCAACCCGGAAGCCAGCCGCACCAATGTGTCAGAGGAAACACCGTACACCTAGCGACCTGGTCAGCGTGCACTGCGCCCGGCCCGCCACAGGAGTTGCTAGTGCGCGATGAGACAAGGATATCCCTACCGGCCAAACCCTCCCTAACCCGGACGACGCTAGGCCAATTGTGCGTCGCCCCATGGACCTCCCGGTCAAGGCCGGCTGCGACAGAGCCTGGGCTCGAACCCAGAGGATAGTCAATTTTGCGAGGGTATGTTTGGCAGCATGAGTGAAGGATGTTTTGTTGTGAAATATGAAGCCGATTCTAGATGTAATTTTTGATTGGAGATGTTTAATGTGAGTCTGGAAGGAGACACCTAGGTATTTGTAGTGGTCCACATATTCTAAGTCAGAACCGTCCAGAGTAGTGATGCTAGACGGACGGGCAGGTGTGGGCAGTTAGTTTTACTTGCATTTAAGAGCAGTTGGAGGCCACAAAAGGAGTGTTGTATGGCATTAAAGCTTGTCTGGAAGTTTGTTAACATTTACATTTTACATTATTTAGCAGACGCTCTTATCCAGAGCGACTTACAAATTGGAAAGTTCATACATATTTATCCTGGTCCCCCCGTGGGGAATGAACCCACAACCCAGGCGTTGCAAGCGCCATGCTCTACCAACTGAGCCACACGGGACCTAACATAGTTAACATAGTGTCCAAGAAGGGCCAGAAGTATATGAACTCTGTCTGAGAAGTAGTTTATGAACCAGGCGGGGAAATCATTTGAGAAACCAAGGCTGTTGAGTTTGCCGAAGAATGCAGTGGTCAACAGATTCGAATGCCTTGGCCAGGTCGATGAAGACGGCTGCACAGTATTGTCTTTTATCGATGGCGGTTATGATATTGTTTAGGACTTTGAGCGTGGCTGAGGTGCACCCATGACCAGCTCGGAAACCAGGTTGCAGAGCGGAGAAGGTACGGTGGGATTCGAAATGGTCGATGATCTGTTTGTTAACTTGGCTTACGAAGACTTTAGAAAGGCAGGGTAGGATAGATATAGGTCTGTAACAGTTTGGGTCTAGAGTGTCTCCCCTTCTGAAGAGGGAGATGACCGCGGCAGCTTTCCAATCTTTAGGGATCTCAGACGATACGAAAGAGGTTGAATAGGCTAGTAATAGGGGTTGCAACAATTGCGGCGGATAATTTTAGAAAGAGTGGGTCCAGATTGTCTAGCCCAGCTGATTCGTAGGGGTCTAGATTTTGCAGCTCTTTCAGAACATCAGCTATCTGGATTTGGGTGAAGGAGAAATGGGTGAGGCTTGGGCAAGTTGCTGTAGGGGGTGCAGAGCTGTTGACATGCTCATTGAAATTCTCGATTATCGTAGATTATTGTAGATTTTTTCTTTCAAGAACAAGGACATTTCTAGGTGACTCCAAATTTGAATGGTGGTGTATATTTACCMAAAAATATATGGGGGATTGGTAAAGATACAGACAATTACATTGATAAAAGCCACAATCTATCTGCAATATTAAAGCTGATCTACCACTCCCCCCACACTCCTAATTGATGGTGAATAACAACAACTTATCCTAATGCATGGCCCGTGTTACCAAACAAAGCATTTCTCCTACACAAGCCTCTACCGTTTGGCTTTATAAAGAGCATTTTGGAGAAGTGCTGAGCAGTGCRGTGTTACCTTGTAGGCCTTCATGATGTCCACAGTGTCCACGGCTGTCTGCTCCAGCACCCCCTGGTTCTGCAGCAGCGTCCTCACTGTCTCTTCCATCCTGCACATGCACGCACACACACACACACAAACAGAGGGGGAAGAAGAAGGGGGAGATTGGTTTAGAGCCAGCAACACAAGAGGGGACGGTGGGTTTTGGATTGTACCCCAGTCCCTTCCCACTACAGTATGTGGTACACCACACGATGTGGTGCTGAATGGGTACATATGGTGCTGGGGAGGTTCAGAAGTGCATCCACTGAGGCAGRGTATTGACTGACTGCCTCTGCCCCAGTGCCTCTATGGGACTTGTGATACGGTTGTGCCTCGATTTTTGTGCCAAATATTGATTTCTCTCAATGCAAACCAKAGATTTTTACCCCACAGCCTACATCAATATTCTACTCCTCACCCCTGATTCCCATATGAATCACTACAATGGCATTACCTCTTGTTCTACATTCTCCCTGGCCTATTCTAGGTAAAAAACACATCCAGTGAGAGTTGGACCTTTAGGGAGATTGTCTAGGATAGGGCTCCCTCCATTGACCCGGCTGGAAATAGGCCTACAAGTCAGAGTACAAAGAGGTGGAGCGATGAAACCACTGTGACATTTCAGGAGAGGAATGCCATTGTGGAGCAGGGAGAGAAGGCCAGACTTTGATAAACGAAGACGAATTCCAAATCATCACACGGACAAAGCCAGGGACACAGCCAGGGACACAGCCAGGGRCCTACTGTAGCCAGGTACATAACCATGGATGGACAGATGGGTGTGTCATAAGATCTCTATCTTAGGAACGGCATTTCAACATTTCATGGGCGAAGAGACAGCAAAAGGACAGATAACTTGATGTTGCCGTAAACAGCATTAGGCCACCTACTTGTGTCTCACTGAATTCCCTGTCGGTGTCAGTCACCTTCAAGTGGTGACACTTCTGATCATCCTTTCAACAGGGACAGTTGACACTGTTAATTGTGCAGGCTTAACACACTCTGGTTTTGTTTGTTGTTTTGTTCTTACATCAGAGCTCAGTGAGATTTTGCCTGKTTTCCCGTCGCTGTTTTCACAGTTGAACTGTTGCACGATGGCTTTAGCGTAGGCAGGGCTGTGCTCTGCCATCGTAGTAGCCGCGCAATCTGGCAGGTTGAGTTGAAAGCCAGATAAGCTGGCTATAATCAGGCCTAGCTAGCTGACTGACTGAGAGGCTGAGTGAGTAGTCCGGTCTATGGCAGATTGCTGTAGCCCGCAGCTTAGGACACGGTCCTTAATCACTGTGGTCAGGGATAGGGGGTGTGGGACTGGGACATTGTAGTCAGGCCAGGTCAAGGACTTTATGACTGAATGACATACTAAATCAGATTAGTATKGTATTGGAAGTAACCAACATGGGGTAACTGACTCATTCAGAGTTTATTGACTTAACATTAGTTGGGAAAACAAATATGGCTGAGCTGAAATACAGTGGGATTCAGTCATCCTCTTCACAAACCTACCGGTGTGTCTACAGTGTGACCAGGGTCATGAGTTTTTTACTGGTCAGATCATGTCGKAAGGAATAACTCCTGACCCTTACTTTGATTCACTAGATGAATTACTTACCCAATATTTACATTGATACTGTATTATAARGGTAAAAAATATATWAAAAAATCCTGCTTCATCAAAACAACTTTATTTCACTATTTCWTTCCCTCAAAATCTTCTCTTCCCTAAAACAAACATATTCAAATCAAATTCTCCACATTCTCCGCCACATTACCAGACATTACCAGTGGTCTGACCCCGGTGACCTCCACATGGCTAAGTGACAGGATGATGGGGGCCTTTGATGTTCCACTCCTCTGGCTGGCCTGTGTTGTGGATGAGGACTAGGGGCTGTATGCCGGAGGTCTGGTGGCTGTGGCTAGCCAGCACCTGAAAGGGTCTCTTTGTGTGTTTTTAATAGGGGCTGATTCAGGGCAGATCACAAGAGCACATGGTGTGCCTCAAAAGTCCCAACAAGCAATGCTGGACACGCCCAGGCCCATTCTGAATCTACAGCCTGGCCAGGGGAGATGGGCAGAACAATTCACCTGCACACGCTCGTACACACGCTCGTACACACGCTCGTACACACGCTCGTACACACGCGCACACACAAGGCTTCCAGTGCCGATTTGAGGGGAATGACTTCAACATGTGTTGGATTCCCCAGACTGTTTGGTCACAGGGTCCTGTATGTACACCATATAAGCAGAGAGAGAGCGAGAGAGCAGAGGGGGATAAAGGGACCATGGATATGGATGGAAGCCACTGCAGAGAGGTGACAAAGTCTGACTTCATAGAACATGCTGACGCCATACCGTGACTGCCTGACGCCATACCGTGACTGTCAAAATGCTATTCTATGAATCAGGAATGTCCAGGACTAGCTGTAATGGTCTGCTGAACAGCTTATTCTAATAGTTAGTTAAATAGTTAACCAATAGCTACCCGGAATATCTGCACACTGTATCTTTTGACTCATCACATACGCTGCTGCTACTGTTTATTATCTGTCACTTTATTCCTAGTTATATGTACAGTACATATCTACCTCAATTACCTTGTTCCCCTGCACATGGACACTGTACTGGTACCCTGTGAATATAGCCAYGTTATCGTTACTCGTGTATTTATTCCTCGTGTTGGACTATTATTTTTCCAGCATTTCTCTTTTTTTCTCTCTACATTGTTGGGAAGGGCCCGTAAGTAAGCATTTCACTGTTAGTCTACACCTGTTGTTTGCGAAGCACGTGACATGTGGTAATGCCATGACAATTCAAAAAGCTATGACACGTCGTAACGCCATGACACGTCGTAACGCTATGACACGTCGTAACGCTATGACACGTCGTAACGCCATGACACGTCGTAACGCTATGACACGTCGTAACGCTATGACACGTCGTAACGCTATGACATGATGTAATGCTGCAACATTGGCATTCAAAAGCTACATATGAGAGGAAGCCAAACAAATTTTTATTGGGCGTCTTTTCAGCTACTAGCATACAATTTACATATGACACATCTCATCCCTCAGCGCCATACATGACTAAGGGAGATTAGCTACACACACAGTGACCTGAACATAACATTTAGTTCTATTGTCGCTGTTGTCCTCTTGAAAGGCGGGTTCAAGTTTAGCTCCCATTAATTCGAACCACATTTCTCCCTCCGATTCATCTGGGGGAGCATCACAAATAGGACTGTCTTGGACAATTACCCCTGATAATCACATTTTGATGGTGTACTGATTAGGAATTATAGTGCTTTCTGAAGCTATTTAGCGGTATAATTTGCGAGGACAGGGGAGGTAGATCCACGAGGTTGTTTTGAGTGCATAATGCTTTAAAAAAAAATAAAAAAAATAATGGTTTATATGTAATCAAATAGAGTGTGGTTTAAAAGATCCTGAGTGTTTATTTCATTTATCTCTAATAATAAACTTGGATTAAGATCCTAACTGTAATCCATTGACAATTTCAAAACATCCTCAAGTGGCACATGCACTGTATATTAAGTGTAAATATGATATCACTTCGATTCAATTTACATAGGCCAGAGTCTATGATCTTTTTCTCCCTAACAACTTCAGCCATTAACTTTGTCTATGATACTAAATGTAMTAACATTGCCATTTAAAATCTGTTGGGAATTTCCTATTTTTGTGTGAAACACTTCAATCTTTACGCTATCAACTCTACTTGATGTCAACCCAACCCATTAGAGCTGATAACAATCTAAGTGAAAACATGCTGTGAAAGATAGCTTTGATTCTAAACAAAAAAAAACATAAATCTGTGTCCGAACAGATTTTTCTTAATGTGGTTACAATCTCAGTGGTTGTACATGACCTTCTATTGAGGACCTCGCTGGAGAAAAGGAGGGAGGAAGGGAAGGATGGAGGGATGGATTAAAGAAGGCAAAGCCTGACTCGTTTGACCCCCAGACTGCACCAGCTGAATTTCAAACACGTCGGCAACAGCCAGGAAGTACAATTAAGTCTCCAATCAATCTCCAGCCCCAGGTTATAACAAAACACACACAACACACCACACACACACACACACACACACACACACACACACACACACACACACACACACACACACACACACACACACACACACACACACACACACACACACACACACACACACAACACACACACACCAACACACACACACACACACACACACACACACACACACACACACATCACTTCAAGTAAATCCAATGGGGAAAGGAAGCCAGATGTCTGAATGAGCTGAATGAGGTGTGTTTGACAAGTCATCAGAACATGCAAACCATTGATGGACCAAAATGGCCTGTTAGAGGTAGAACACCCTGTGTGGCGGTCTCCCCTGCTTCCTGTGTCTCCCATTACTCATGTCTCAGCCGCTTTCAGATGGCCCGAACATTGACACACAGATTTGCAGCTTCATGCCATTAAAGCCATGAAAACGTTCACCACTGTCCAGACATCAAATGGGACGCCATTTTTATCACCTGTCAATAAAAACTATCAAGCGCTATTCCAGTTGTAGAACGGATACTAGTGAAATTAAATTAGTTCTCAGAGGTACCTCTAACAATGCTTCATGCACAACCAAGGATTTAGCAAAAGAACGACACACACACACACACACACACACGCACACACACACAGATCTTTAAACGCTCACACTGATCAAATTGCCTCAGTCTAACTTACCCCATGTTGCTGAATTTGGGTCCGTTGGGGTTCTTACAAACATCCTTTCTCCTAAACAATGCCACAAACACCGTGCACACTTCCCTAAGCTCCATGGGGACAAGCAAAAGGACCAGCCAGCCAGCCTGCTCTCAGTGTCACCGGATGACCCAGACACAGATCAAAATGTGGGTCTGCTGAAATAGGCCAGTCAAGAATCATACAAGCCTGAGTGCTTTTCCCATCGAACAGACACTGCCAGCATGTTTGGTTGGTCGTCCGTTAGCTRGTCGCTGGTTTGGAATCATGAACCACACACAACCCGCAGGCCAGTCTCAACCAGTCTCGCTTTCTATGAGGTGGCCTGCCTTGTGRTGGGTTATTATCCAATCCCTATGCTGTCCCAGTCAGGATGATGGTCTGGTAAGGGAAGTCCAAAGGGAGGGAGAAGTTAAGGGGGAGGGAAACCCTTTCCCATATGTCCCATGTTAAGCCTGAGCCAGAGGAGRACAGCCCCTGCTGTGTCGACGCTAGGCTGYGGCTAGGCTACAACCAGATTTCAGGTCTGTGGCCACAGGGGGGAAGCCAGGATAGGGATCACTCAGCCTGGGATGAGTGTGAGGGATGGATTGGTGGAGGGGTGGATGGATGGATGGATGGACAGCAGACATGTGGAGCTTTATTAGCTTCCAGGGATTAGGGAGGCTGAGTTGAAACCAGCACTTTCTATTGCTATGTAAGTCACTGCTGTGTCGTCATGTCAATACTATGCACAAGCAATAATCCCACAAATTGACAGACAGGCAGACAGACAAAGACAAACAGACGTATTTCTCAGGACACATATTACCATGATAGAGAAAGAGTGAGACCGTGAGCTCACGGGTTGGTTGGATTGATCTATCTGGCTACTGCAGCCTCCGGGCTCCTTGGGAAAAGCCCTGGTCCAAACTCTCACTCCATCAACACGGTATTAGGAGCTGAGCTCTCCAAAACACCCCATTAACCATGTTTGACAAAGACACAATTTGAAAANTGTAATCTATTGCTATGTAATCTATTGCTATGTAATCTATTGCTATGTAATCTATTGCTATGTAATCTATTGCTATGTAATCTATTGCTATGTAAGTCACTGCTGTGTCGTCATGTCAATACTGTACACAAGCAATAATCGCACAAATTGACAGACTGAAAGACAAACAGACGTATGTCTCAGGACACATATTACCATGATAGAGAAAGAGTGAGACCATGAGCTCATGGGTTGGATTGATCTACCTGGCTACTGCAGCCTCGGGGCTCATTGGGAAATGCCCTGGACCAAACTCTCACTCCATCAACACGGTATTAGGAGCTGAGCTCTCCCAAACCCCCATTAAGAAGGTTTGACAAAGGCACAATTTGAAAAGTCTTGAAAAAAAGAGTAGGGAACAATCATCAGGTTGYGGCTGGATTGGGGTCACGAGGGGTCACCATGACTTGATGGATAAATATTATTATCGCCTTATCTTCACCTGGCAATAGCTCCTGGAAAACTCACCCAAACGATCCGACTCAGCACTCTTGAAGTTCCATTTTTCCGGTTGAACACTCTTTTTCTCATTTCCACTAAATCTCCTCCACCTCTATAAATGCATGTAATTGCCCGGCAGGCCGATAGATTAAGCTAAGCCACTTCTTTATCCTCTTTCAAACTTTTGTTTTGTGTTCTTTCGACCAGAATGGGTCATTGTAGTGGGGACTCTCCTGGCCTCTACCCTCTCCTCCTACCTTAGAGGGCACTGAGCGACCTGGACCCCTAATAAAGCCCTCAGGACAAATGCTGYTGGGGTCWCTGCACTCGTTCTCTGACCAAGCGATACACATCCAGTTTTGTTTAAAGCGGAAAATGGGGGGGGCATCGTTCCCCTTTAGCACAGGGGAAGCATTACAAATTCCTTAAATCCTAGGACCACTGGCTCTTTCAAGTCACCTTTGACCCCTGACAATGAGACATGCATGACGGGGAGGCAGGGGGACACCAAAGGGACGAGTGAGACAGTCAGAGGCCAGGCAGGCCAAGGCAGTTATGTCACTGTTTAACAGCCTCCTGTTCTTCTGAGAGAGATAACGACAACCTCCAGGATGCTTCCACCATTTTCATTTCATTTGAGTGAAGTACCGTGTCACATAGGGTACAAGTCTCACAAACACRCGACCAAAAAGTCACTGCATGGACATATGGATAAGACTCGAGTTAATTCCTCTTGAAAACACAATTCTTTCTCTTTTCCCTCCTTTAGTTGAGGTTGGAGTTCGAGGAAATCCATTATGTTTTTTCCACRTGTACATCTCTGGCCATAGGAAGCAGTTAGCAGTGAGCCAAGGGGCTCCCAGCAGAGGCCTCTAGCCCTCTGAGGCTCCCGGAGGATCTGCGCTAGGGTTATGTGCGTGTGTGTGTGTGCGTGACTGCGTATGTGCGTGTGAAGGGTAGCATGTACGGCCCACATGCAGCATAGAACATCACTGACGGGCCCCAGAGGAGACACTTAGGGAGGATGACAGGATGAATCGTATTACTCCACAGCACAGCCAGGAGCACAGCTGTCCCGCAACTGCGTCACTTCCCCCCCCCCTTCAACCTCCTCAAACCTCACCCTGCCTGGATGCTCCTCTTGGGGCATGGAGAGGAGAAGGTGGCTGTGGTCAGGTTCTCTCCCCTCTACACACAACCAGCTAAGGTCCTTGTACATTCCCTATCATAAGCATCTWCTGTGCTTGGCATTGCTGCTATGTAATGAAGTACAGGGTCATTTCAAGTTATACGCCATGTTAACACCTTTATTCTCGACATTTTGATGAGGTAACAACAGGAGAGCGCCTCTGAAAATCCCCTATGAAATGACCCGCTGTAAACAATCAAGACAGAGCAGCGAATTTCACCKACGTTTTTATTGATCAGCATTCRGGATAATGTGTATCCAAGTCGGTACTGTGGACATCTTGATAGGTTTTGAAAAGGATCCAAAATAAACAGAACAAAGCGGAAGCATCCATTAACACTTTAGCAACGGCTATAGAGGAGAAAGAAACCTCACTGGCTCAACCCTCGAAACCTCACTGGCTCAACCCTCGAAACCTCACTGGCTCAACCCTCGAAATAAATGACTTTAGTAGCGGCTATTAAGGCACAAGTGTCTCTATGCATTGACCATGCGTATCAGTCTACGTGCCTGATCATGTGTGGACAGGTGTTCATATTACTCCATAGACAACTCCTGTGTCGCCTGCCTGCCTGCCTGCCTGCCTGCCTGCCTGCCTGCCTGCCGAGAGAGGATCAACAGCCATCAGACGTATGCTGTCCACTCACAGCCATCAGACTTTGCTGTTCTCCACACCTTGCATCACTCCATCAGACTTTGCTGTTCCACTCACAGCCATCAGACTTGGTGTTCCACTCACAGCCATCAGACTTGCAGTTCCCACAGCTCACTATGTCACTAAGTCAGACTTTTGCTGTTCTCACAGCATCACTGCTGTTAAAAGCCATCAGACTTTGCAGTTCCCCTCACATGAGCCATCAGACTTTTGCTTTGTTCACTCACAGCCATCAGACTATCGCTTTGCCATCACGCATCACAGACTTATGAGCTTAGTTCCACTCACACCCATCCAGACTTTTGCTGTTCCAATCACAGCCATTCAGGACTTTTGCGAGCACCAGTACCACTCACAAAGCCATCCAGACTTTCATAGTTCGTCTCCACTCCAAGCATCAGAGCTTTGCAGTTTCCCACTCACAGCCAATCAGAAAATTTTGCTGTTCACTTCACAGCCATCAACACATTAGCGATGGATTTGAGAGATGGTTATTAGACTGATAATATGTGTCAACAGTTCTATATCTTAAAACCACCCACATTCAATTAGACGGGTTTGTTTGTTCTGATTATACTATTTCTCGTCCACCCACCCTCCTGTGGTTTGCAATTAACCCGAGTTACACGGAGTTCCCAATGTTAGTCACGGAAATTGGAATGATTGAAGGTTTTATTAGGCGGGATTAGGGAGGACATTTCTGAAATTGTAATTTTCATTCAGAGGTCTACCGATCAACTTTGGAGAGGTTATTCAGATGAAACAAGTCTGTCTATCATTACTGTTATTCTACAGTGGTTTTGCTGTACTTCTGGGACGAGTCCGAAAACTTCAGTATGGAGGGGGGAGCATCACTCCGTTCTTATCAAAAAAAAACAAAAATGGTTATAACTTAGCTTGCACTGTGTGTAATCTATGTCTGTTACCAGGACCTGAAATACACACACTCTACTTTGATCTGCACTCTTAACGTCACCTGACACTGCCGCGCACATACCACGACATCACACACGACACAGACAAGACAACACACACCACACTACAATTCACTCCGTACGGAATAACCCATAGTTGGTGCTTTGATGATATTTTACAGGCGTCAAACGAGTGTCAGATTACAAGCGCTGAGTCGTGAAAGTTAGGCATTCCGTGCGTTCACACAATGATCAAGCTTTCCTGTCTTGCGCCCTTTCAAAGGGCCTGCCGCTGGTGGTAGGATGCAGACAGCAGACCTGCCTCGTGGCCACAGTGACATGGAATATGCAGTGACCTTATGGAAGTGTATGGAATCTGGTGCGGTGGCACTCATCTGCGATGTCAAGCGGCAT